>NW_026057329.1:0-89098 GCF_019202705.1 Hemisphaericaspora subhashii | reverse complement strand
GAATTGACAGGAAAGAAGGTTTTGGTTTCTGGAAGTAATAGAGAATTAGCTTTAGATGAGAGTCATTGATTGACAAGTTTTAGAAGAGTTGTTTAGTGGTAAAAAGGTTGGACGCAAAAAAAATAATGTTTGAACAAAAATCATACGAAATGTAGCGCAGCTGAATTCCCAATCATTCCAAGCGTGTCGCTGATCAGAGAGATCAATGTGTTATCCGCTTCCATATGTCACATAACGGGTGGTTTCTAACAAGTTTTCTGTAGTCTGAGAGAACAAAAATCGTGTTCAGAATTTTCTCGTAAGCTAGCTAACCAGTCAATTAGAATGCTTTACCAAACGATGGAATAGCTTTAAAGAATAGCCTTCTTATAAGCAAGGGAGTCTGGAAGGTGTAGTTGAGGACAAGATGGTGTTCTCGGATAGGAAAGGAGTATTATAAGTAGTCACTGATATTGAAGAGAGCAATAGGTTTAAGCCACAAGCGATCTCGTCTATGTGACGTTTGGACCGTACATAAACTGTCTTAAATCAAGCTGGCTATAAAACAGCCCCCCATGTGGAACTTCTCGGGAGGGGTACTTCACTATAAAGGCGAAATATATCTGACAGAAAGAATGGAGGAATGCATTGAGAATTTTGATTGGGTGCAAAAAATTGTGTGAATTTTTTTTTGGAAATTGTTAAAAAATCTCTTAAATGCAAAGAAAAGAAATGAAATGAAAAGTCTTAATACTCCAATCTTGAAAATATTCGTAAATTTGTACCTTAGGGGTACTTCTCATCCATTGAACGGAATTATTAAACCCTTTCAGTCGGGATAATTATGGAGTTGCTTTCGCCAATGCCTTGTCCGTTTGAAAATTTCGATTCATTTAGAGGAAAGGTGAATATTTTTTATGTGTGTTTCTTTCTAAATTAACGAGAACAATAAGAAACAGAAAAAAAAAAAGAATTGACAGAAATGCAACTTAAAAAAAAAATTATTATGTGGAACATCAGCATGTTTTAGAACACTTGAGTAAAGAATGCAACATGGATCCTGTACTCCTATAAAAAGATCTAAATAATGATTCCAACCGAGATTCTGGAGCGACTAAAACAGGCTCTAAAATCAAAAAGTCATTCGATCTTTGGATTAAAAACAGGCGAATTCTAAGAGAGGAATGGGAACCCATTCCGAAACCCACATTTCTAAAGGAATGACTTCACTTGCATGTATGTAATCAAGAAGTCATCGGAATCAATTTCTTCGGTGGCCAAGAATTCGTTTTGACATAATTTCCAAACAGTGGGAAAAAAACTCCTTGCGGAGCAAAACCCAAGATATTTTGGGTTCTGCTCTCATGTGTCCCATGCGTACTCCCGCATTTTACTAGTTTTCATTCGCTTCTCCTTTTTTAATTGTGATGTGGGATTATCGACTATACAACACTCTTTTAAAGAATGTGTTGATGTGTTTAATTTTATTTTATGAATGTGGTGGAAAATTAATTAAAGATTCCGATTGTTGAGTTATTGTTTATTTTTCGGTTCCACTAGCCCAAAAAAATAAATATACCCACGCCCACATTCACTTTCCCACTACCACCAGCTGGCGAAAAAAATGGACCCAATTTCGTACCAGTGGCCCCCCCCCCAACCAACGCACTCAGTGAAAAACCAATAAATAACACGTTTATTCACACACATAGAAGTTTATGTTCCATATTTCTTGGTTATATACTTTAGTTTTATCCTGCTATGGTTTCAGTAACCAAATTTGAAAGTGGTATTAGAAAGTTATCTAAAAATTTTATGCATTAAAATCACTGATTGTTTTACATGACTGTCGTAGTAACACAAAATTGAAGCGTAACTGGGAATGTTAATTGGAGAGAAATTTCTATTTTTAAGCGATTTTCAAAACCACCTCAGCCAGTCCATGGAGATTCCTTCAAGTCTCCATGTAGGACTACTCTTTCGCATACTTAGAAGACTTGATTAAGACTAACCAGAAATGTGATTCTATTTGGTTTTATTTTTAGCTTGATAAAAATAACCGTTGTGTCTCTTGTTTAAACGGTTTTGCAGTGTATTTGCAGCTGGTTTATTATTAAATAATGTGTATGTGGTTAATTAATTATCCTATTTTACACGACTTAATCAAAAAAAATAAATTTAAAATAGAAGGTCAACCAAAAAAAAAAAAAAATAATTTCTTGAATAAATAATTTCGAAAAATAAAATATAAAAACAATCTTAAATTCTCTCAATTCAAATTTCTTTCCATTTTGGTTTTTTCCTTCCTTTTCTTCTCTTCTTCTTCTTCTTCTTCTCTTTTCTGTAATTGACTTTTCTTCTCCAAATTACAATTGAAGTAAAATCTCATAATTAAAACGCAAATGTCTGCAGCTCCAAAGAAACACACAAAGACTCAATCATCTTACGTATGTATTTTACTAATTTCGGTTTATTTTTTTATTCCAATTGCAACGTCAGCAGAATCCTCCCTTTTTTTTTCCAGCAATTTTAAGGTTATTGCTAATTGCTTCATTTAATCCAATTGGTATCTAACTTGGCTGATCTTGTTGACTTTTTGAAATTGGATGGGAAATTCTTTTGTTTTTAATTTCGTTTTTAATTACATGGGCTCAATTATACTAACAGTTTTACCCCAGGCTTTTGACAATACCGCAACTACTGTTGCAGCATCTCAAATGCGTAACTCATTAAACGCTTTAGCTGATACTGTCGGTGATGAAGAACAACAAGAAAGATTTGAAAATGAAATGGATAACTTTTTCACTTTATTCAGAAGATATTTAACTGAAAAGGCTTCTGGTAACACTTTAGACTGGGAAAAAATCAGATCTCCAAATGCCGACGAAGTTGTTGCTTACTCAAAATTAGCTGAACCTGTAGATAGCTCCAGTTTATCTAAATTGGCCGTTTTGAAATTAAATGGTGGTTTAGGTACTTCTATGGGTTGTGTTGGTCCAAAATCTGTCATTGAAGTTAGAGATGGTAACACTTTCTTAGATTTATCTGTTAGACAAATTGAACATTTAAATAGAAATTATGATGCTGATGTTCCATTATTATTAATGAACTCTTTTAACACTGATGCCGATACTGCCAAGATTATTAAGAAATATCAAGGTCACAGAATTAGAGTTAAAACTTTCAACCAATCTAGATTCCCAAGAATTTATAAGGATTCCTTATTACCGGTTCCTGAATCTTATGATGACTCATTAGAAGCTTGGTACCCACCAGGTCATGGTGATTTATTCGAAGCTTTAGTTCAATCTGGTGAATTAGATGCTTTATTAGCGCAAGGTAGAGAAATCTTATTCGTCTCTAATGGTGACAACTTGGGTGCTACTGTTGATACCAAGATCTTACAACACATGATTGAAACTGGAGCTGAATATATTATGGAATTGACTGATAAGACCAGAGCTGATGTTAAGGGTGGTACTTTAATTAACTATGAAGGTGAAGTTAGATTATTAGAAATCGCCCAAGTTCCAAAAGAACATGTTGAAGAATTCAAGAGTATTAAGAAATTCAAATATTTCAACACCAATAACTTGTGGATCAACTTAAGAGCCATTAAGAAATTAGTTGAAGCTAATGCCATTGAAGCTGAAATCATTCCAAATCAAAAGACCATCAAGAATGACATTAACGTTTTACAATTAGAAACTGCCGTCGGTGCCGCCATTAGACATTTCAAGGGTGCCCATGGGGTTGTTGTTCCAAGATCAAGATTCTTGCCAGTCAAGACATGTTCTGATTTATTATTAGTCAAGTCTGATTTATTCTACTTGGAACATGGTGCTTTGAAATTAGATCCAACCAGAGATGGTTTCTCTAATCCATTGATTAAATTAGGTTCTCACTTTAAGAAAGTTAGTGGATTCCAATCAAGAATTTCTCATATGCCAAAGATTTTAGAATTAGATCATTTAACAATTACTGGTAATGTTACTTTAGGTAAAGGTGTTCAATTAAAGGGTACTGTCATCATTGTTTGTAATGATGGAGATAAGATTGATATTCCTAACGGAGCTATCTTGGAAAATGTCGTGGTTACTGGTAACTTGACTATCTTAGAACATTAGAGAAACTTAAANACCCCTCAACCATTTATTCATGCTTTGTTTTTCTGTTCTTTTCTATGCGTATATTTACCTCATCATTATATATATAAAAATTGTGAATAATTTGTAATTGTATTTTAATCAAAAACTCATTCGAACTTAATAAATTTGTACTCCCATTAAATGTTGTACTCATATTTCTATTAAGCTATTATGTAAACTATAAAAACCTTCTATGTAAATCCCAAACATTAAACTAAGCAACTAAATCTTGAGCTTCTTTTGTATCTTCATCACCTGTATAACTTTCCAAAAATTGCTTTAAAGCTTCTCTATGTTGTTCAATTTTGGTAGTTACTTGTGGGACCATTCTCTTAGATTCTTCCAACACTTCAATTTGTTTCTTGATTTCATATTCATCACCATTGTTTGCCTTCATTTGGGCAACATATTGTTCTTGTTCTGTGACTTCTTGTTGATATAATTTTTCTTCTTTGATTAATCTCTTCAAAGCACTGACTTTGATTTGAAGTGGACTTGGAGCCATGATGATTTGTAGGTAGTGATCGGTTCCTGGGAAGTCAATCAATTTTGACAACCAAATTTATTTTGTGTGGTTGTTGGCACACGGTGTGGGTCAAATTGAATTTTCATTTTCTCCTTTACACGACGCGCAGTTATTTATATACAGTACCAATGTTTTCGTTTCGTATTTTTTTTGCAGCAACTGAACCGTCATCTTCCCTTGAAGTATGAAAGCCAACCAAATGTCTACATAATATAAGGGACCAATCTCAAAAGCACATTTATTTTGGAACGGTTAAATATATAAAGGGTAAAACTTTTAAACAAAAAAACGTCCAGAGAGAAAATTTTCTTAATTAGAGATAAAAATATAGTGAAGATTTGCAGCATCCCATCCACCTTGACCATTTCCCTTTTCCAATTCTTCAAGAACCTTCTTAGCCTTGATAACAAAATACGTCTCTAAATCATCAATAACAACAATTGAATTGTGCCAAGGAGTTGGAATATGCAACAAGTCAGTATCTACAGGAATCTTATGGTCCATGATAGATTCAATTGGATGACATGGTTCATCACCAACTTTAGCCAACAATGAAATACCAAACTTAGGTCCAGAATTATTATGTGCATGAATTGAAAATCTCAAATGAAATGGAAACATCAATTCAACCAAATTAGAATAAGCATCATTACGTTTAATCATTTCAAAAGCAACTTTAGAAACAATCTTTTTATATTGTTTTCTACTCATCTTGGAAACTTTAGGATGGTGAACTAAATCTTCAGTCATAAACTTGGAAAATCCTCTAAATAAAGCTAGGCGAGAATGTCCAGGAGTAGTAATATCTTGTCTCAATTGACCACAATCAGTATCACATGTTGAAACCAAAATCTTACGACAAGTTTCCGATTCGGCATCTATTTCCGTACCTAGATAGTGACCCAATTCAACATCTTCAACCAAAAATTCTTCAAATTTGGAATTCTTCAAATTAAAAATATCAGGAAGGGAACAAAACTTAATTGGATTGGAATCAACTGGTTTGATACTCAAATACAAGTCCTTTAAAGCTTGAGAATACCTATTAACCTTCAAGTCGTCAACACCAATGCAATCACTAAACACATGTCCATCACTTACAATCCAAACAATAATACCAGGAGGATACACCTTCCCAACAGAATCTGCAAATTGAATCAACCGTCTCAAAGCCAATTCTTCACCTTTATCAGGCATTTCACCAGCAACCTTTTCAACATTCGAAGACTTACAAGGGAATGCTGGCAAAACTGCCTCTACCGGTTGCCAGCGAGATGTGAAAAAATCAATCCCCTTATTGAAAAATTCTCTACCCCCAAATTTCCATTGGTCATGTTCAACAGTATGCTTCAATTGGTCGACAAATATCTCAGAAATAGCATTTGTATATATTGAATAACCAGACAGTGGCACAGGTAAAGTTTCAAACTTCATTCTAGACAGGTCAACCATTAATCGAATAAACCAAAGTTCAAAATCAGTAACATTCAACTTAACAGTAAGTACTCCATTCCAAATTCCATCAATTGAAAGTTTTTCCCAGGCATAAAATTCATCAGAAATGGACAATTGAGTCAAATCATCACTATGATATATTCTATTACTAGAATGTTTCTTAATCAGGTCAAACATCCCATCCATGTCAAATCCATTAAAGGTACGAAAGGTTAAAAATTCATGATTGTTACGAGTATATATTAATCGAATATACTCATAAGTAGTTTTTGGGAGATCCAGATCTTCACTAACTGTAGTAACACTACTACTTGAATTTGACCTTAATGACAAAGTAGATGAAGACTCCATTGTTGGTTGGTTTTAAAAGTTTGTCTTTCCAAAAAGTCAATTCAGAGTGAGTTAAACATTAGTTTCAAATTCAAGGAGAATTTGCAGTCAATTTATACATCACAATACACTAAAATAGGTACTTGAAAATTGGTCTATTGTCAAAATCGCCAAGATATCACAAGGGACCTCTCATGTCAATGCAAGATCTGTTCTTTCTAAGTACGGTTATGCTTTCTTTTACCTTCCATTTTGTCTGCAGGTTCATTTTCCTTGGGAAACTACAGTTCCCGAATCATGGCAAAGATTGCTAAATTGGGAATATAATCAGCTTCTATAGATCCCTTAAAAGATTCTGGAACTTATATGAGATGTAAGAGCAAGTATAATTCATGTAATTTTATGCGAATCGGGAAAGAACTAGTAGCAAATCTTCGTTGTGAAAATCCATTGTTCGTTTATAGTATAACTAACGGTTTCCAGACTGGTACAAAATTGGGAGAATTTATAATTTCCTAATTTAAATTAATCATCTGATTATCGATTTGAAATGAGTAAATTAAAATTCAGCTACAAAAATGTAAGAATAACAGAATGGTCTGATTGTTGTTAAAAGCTGGAAATAAGTCCCAACCTTTTCGATTTGATTCTACCAATTACTGTTTCACATCAAACAAACATGATTTTTCAAATTATCAAGTACTCGATTATCGCCATCTTCACTTATATAGTATACACCATATTGGAGATTGTAATCCCGCCATTCAATTTCCCAAGGAATATCCCCACTATCCCCTTTTATGTTTCATTTCTTGGTGCATACACCAACTTGGATCAAAAGCAAATTTACAATATTTATCTTCGTGAAAAATTAGAGAAATATGGTGCTGTGAAAATTTATTTTGCTTCTAGATGGAATATTCTAGTTTCAAAGCCAGAGTATTTGATTACAATTTTTAAAAATGAAGATGTTTATGCTAAAAGTGGTAATCATATTAAGATTCCAGGAACGGTGTTGGCAAACTATACAGGAGACAATATTATCAGTGCTCATGGTGAGCTTTGGAGATTGTATCGAGAAGTTGTGGCTCAAAGTATTCAATTTCCTGATTTTGAACCTATTTATGAAAATACAAAATCGTTACTTGAAATGATAAATCACGCCACCAAGGAGAGTAACACTATTGCAGTTACTGATATTGTTCAAAGATATTCGTTACAAAATGCTGGTAGATCGATAATTGGGGTTGATTTCAAAGCACTCGGAAAATCTCCTTCAACTATGCATCAAAAAATAAAGTATGTCAAACTGCAAATTTTTGACCCATTTTACTTGAACTTTCCTTATTTTGATAAGTTCCCTATTCCTAGTAGATTAAAAGCTAAAAGGGAAGTTGACACTTTCAGAGGATGGTTTGGACAAAATTTAATTGATGAGCATAGCAAGGAACTCACAAATAGTGGTGCCACAAAGTTGGTTGACGCCTTCTTTGCAGAAAAATTAACTGAACAACAATATTTGGATAATGCAATAATTTTGATGGTTGCTGGGCATGAAAACCCCTTACTTTTGATGCTTTCATTATTGTACGTTGTTTCAAAGCACGGCGATGTGCAAGAAAATTTACGAAGCCATGCTGCCAATGAAAATGAGGCTTTCCTTCAGTCGGTAATATATGAGACTTTGAGAATGTTTCCCCCTTTAGGACAGATAATCAATCGTTGCACTACTAGAACAACTGTCTTGGGCAAAGATATAGTTATTCCAAAGGGTACTTATGTCGGTTACAATAACCTTGCAACCGGAAGAGATAGAAACATTTGGGGTCCAGATGCAGATGAATTCAAACCGGAAAGATGGGGTTCCACTATAGATGAAATTAATTTGAATTATTCAAAAGCCAAGAGATCTGCAAGACTCCCTGCTTTTCACGGCAGAAAGAGAGCATGTTTGGGTGAGAAGTTTGCGCTATTTGAAGTTAAGGAGTTTATTTTGAATATTATTAAAACTTATAAGGTTTCTTTGGATGAAACTTGGAATGAAAAAGTGACTCCTGCTGGTCCTATTTCTCCAATGGGTTTACGAGTCAAGTTTGAAAAGCTCTAAATTTAGAACTTCTGTAAATATTTTTTTAGTGTTTTCTTAAAATGAAAAAATAATTTGCGCAACCAAACGCAAAAAAATAAAATTAAAAATTAAAACAATAAAAACATTTTTTGTCAATTTGCAGTAATTTGCTCAACAGTGAGAATTTTTTTCTTGGCTCCTTTTGAACTAAGGAAAGAAGAGGTAATAAGAATTATGGATTCTTTCATACCCAATTGGGTCTGTTCCAATAATCGCTCTCATCTCTGATAGCGGACTCCTTGAAATTTCTCCTTCCTTGCAGTTCCTTACATCGTTAGAAACTCCCATTTTGAATTTAGGCAAAAAAACAAAGTCTATACTATCCATACCCCTGAACCAAGGCGATCAATACTGCAAGAAAAAGTTGGTTTCAGAGTACCTTATCCTTTTATTTAGTACCATCATTGAATATCTATGTCTGAAAATAGTTTAGAAGCATGCAAAGTTCCAGGTACCGCCAGTCCTGTTGACTTAGAGAAGCAATTGGACCTGAAACAAGAAACCAAACCACGAGTGCAAGAATACTGTGTACTTTCTTTCAAACGGAAAAGCTTTATTGTTGGTATTGTAACTTTGGCTGGATTCTTAGGTCCAGTATCAGGAAACATCTACATTCCTATCTTGCCAGAATTAGAAAGAGTTTTTGGTGTCTCTACTACAGCCATTAATGGAACAGTATCAGTATTCATGGTTGTTTTTGCCTTTGCCCCTTTATTGTGGGCTAGTTGGGCCGACTTTGGTGGAAGAAAAGTGTTATACTTGATATCCTTGGTATTCTTTATTATAGCCAATATACTTTTAGCTACAGTTCCTGCCAATATTGGTGCACTTTATGTGTTGAGAATTCTACAAGCTTTCGGTGCATCTAGTGTTATGTCCGTCGGTGCTGGTACTGTAACAGACATTATCGAACCCAAGAATAGAGCAAAAGCGGTGTCGTATTTTATGTTGGGACCCCAGCTTGGGCCCATTTTGGGTCCTATATTCTCGATCATTGCTGCCAGTGGAGAATGGAGATGGATTTTTGGGTTTTTGGCATTGCTTGGTTTTGTTGTCTATATTATCATATTAGTCTTTTTACCTGAGACTTTAAGGTATTTAGTTGGAGATTGCTCTTGTTATCTTGGAACTTCACTCTTTGTGAAGCCAAGGATTTGGCAAACTAAGATTGTAGAAGACAGTCCAAGATACCCAAAACCTCCCAAACCTAGCTTAAAAAACTATTGGAAAATCTTTAAATACAAACCGGTTATGCTCTGTTCAATCAATGGTGGTATCTTGTTTGCAACATTTTATGGTGTAAGTGTTACTTTTACCCAAGTATTACAGACTCAATACGGTTTTACAAATTTACAAACTAGTATTTCCTATATATGTCCAGGATTGGCTATGGTTGCTGGTTCAATTATTGGTGGGTGGTTGTCTGATAAACTTAGAGCAGATATGATTAAGAAAGATCCTGCTTCCTATATTCCAGAGAAGAGATTTTCACTACAATTTTTTGGTTTACTTATTTCTATGGCTGGTGTAATTGGATATGCCTGGAGTGTTCATAAACATATTCATGTTGTTGCTATATTCGTCTTTACATATTTAACTGGGTTTGGTATGACTTGGGTTTTCGTTGCAAATACAACTTATTTAACTGAATGTTCTAGTGGTCAACCAGCCACTAACGTCGCAATTGGAAATTTCTTTAGAAATATTGCAGCCGCTATTTCTTCGGTCATTATTGATAGACTTGTCGAAAAGATGGGTTTCGGATGGTGCTTTACCGGTCTCGGCCTATTAGACTTGATTGGAATTGGATTTGTCTTTATATTGTTAAAATGGGGTCCTAAATGGAGAAGAGAACATGAGCAAAATAAATAACCATTTCAAGCTGCAAATAATTAAAGTTTTTTTTTGCGCTTTTTTTTTCTCTTTGTTAACTTTATTTTTTCTTCTTTAGTTATAAAATTATTTTTTAGTTATAATTGCAAAATGATTTCAATTAGAAATCAAAACCAACAATTTAAAACTTCCTCGTTGTATGTAATTAGATTCAATATCTTAAAGCCAGTCAAGGGACAATTCGTTAGATTGCTGGGGCTATGTACAAGATATCCATGCTGAAATTCAATGCAAATCGTCATATTCTTCTAGGTTTTGTAGCATTTTGCGAGTGGTAGCACCGTATCCTTTCTCTGTGAGCAAGATAATGCAATATGCTCGTACTTGTTTATAGAATTGAAACCTTAAAACAATATATTTTAGTAAAATACTTATAGGGTAAATTAATTTGCTCAAAAATATGCTTCTTTTGTACGAAGGTCAGTGAATGATTTATTGGTGGTTCCTAGCTTTATTAGCAAGCGTTATAAAAGGGTTAGAGATTTCTGATTTTTTATTTTAGGTACTTACTTTCTTCGAGAATCTACTTTCTGTTTCCAACTATGTCACAGATGCCGGAGGTTTCTATTGAAGATAATCCTAAAAAAGCTACCAGTTATGACTCAATTGAGGTGCAAGAAGTTGAAGAACCCCAAGAAAACATATGGAATAGGAAAAGCATCTATCGTTCATGGTTGTTACTATGCTACTCAACTGGGCCAGTTGCATCTATGACCAGGACATACGTTCCAGCAGTTATCCAGTCGATTGGTAACAGAATAGGACATTCTAGGAACGGGGGACCATGTTCTCGTCGAGGAACTGATTGTTATGTCCGCTTCGGTGGTGGTCAAGTAAATAGTACATCATATGTATTATATGTGAGAGCTATAACTACTGCTATTGAAGGGGTGGTTACACTTTTCCTAATGGGAATAGCTGATTATTCCAACTATAGGAAGATATTCTTGATTGGATCTATATTATTGTATGGAGCATTTGCTTTACCATTCGCAGGCATGACAGGTAATAACTATCCTACATTGAAAGCCGTGACAACACTTTATATATTATTAGGAATTGACGACTCAATTTATCAAATTATTGAAGGCTCTTATATTCCCAATTTCATGAGGGCTGCAAATACACCGAAAGGCACAGTTGCTGAAGAAGTCAGAAAAGATATGATTTTGAAGAGAGGTTCTGTGGTATCGGTTATGGGTTTGTTTTTGGGAAACCTTGGTGGGTTAACTGCTTTGTTAATAGGTATCATAATTAGTTATGGAAGAGGTGGTCCGATGACAGATGGATATCATAACTTCTTGTTGGCTATTACTATTGCTGGTTGTATGACTATGGTATTTGCGTTGATTTCAGCTTGGTTTATTCCAAACGAAAAGGGCAAAGAGAAACCTAAAGGTGAAATCCTATTACTTCTTTCAGTTAAAAGGTTCATTAAGTTGTTAAAGGAAATCAGAAGATATCCTAATGCTTTCAAATATTGTATTGCATGGGTTATCTGGAATGTTAGTTTTTCCAACTTCATGAGTTTGTTTGTCCTTTTGTTTAGAAGTACATTGGGACTTGGAAGTTCAGATGGAGAGTATACAGTTTATACTTTCATGTCATATCTTACTGCTTCCATGGGATCAATAGCTTGGATGTTTCTTTACCCAAGAGCTGGAATCAAAATCAAGTCTTGGGGATATGGTTTCTTGCTTTTCTCCCTTTTCACCAACTTCTGGGGATGCTTAGGTATAAGTTCAACTACAGCGGTTGGATTTAAGAACAGGTGGGAATTCTGGGTCTTTGAAGTTTTTTATTCAGCCTCGAGTTCAGCTTTGAGAAGTTTGAACAGATGTGTCTATTCAACATTATTACCTGAAGGTGACGAAGCACAGTACTTTGGTTTGGAAATTATGTTAGGTATTGCAACCGGCTGGGTTGGTGGATTGGTGAATGCAACTATTCAAGATAGAACTGGTAATGCAGCTATGCCATTCTTGCCAAATACGTTTTTGGTTGCAATTTCTATATGTTTGTATTTTACGGTTGATTTTGAGCAGGGAATGAAAGATGCCGAAAAAATGGTTGAAGAATCTGAAGAACCTTGCTCTATTGATAATGCATCTCAAGCAAAATGATTATTATTTGCAGGACCCATTTACATAGATGGCCCTTCTCTTTATATATAGAGTATCTGTAGCTTTAGATAAATGACTTTTGAATTGTTCTTGTCCTCCAATGGAGATACTTCTGTTCACTTTCTTACCACGAAATTCAACCACCATTAAAAATTTTTATTCCTCTTGGCCTATTGGGAACCATTTCTCTTCTTCAAAGGATTACTCTATGAGGAGCTTAGCTTATTGAAAATTATTTTGGAGTCCTGAAATATATCCCCAATAGAAAATGTATTTTTGTAAAAGCTATCTTACAAAGGATTTAATTTGCTGGTTTCCTCGCTAGTGGAACTGATGAAACGACTTTCACATAAACTTTTGCCTAGTTATTCATTGATCTGAACCAATTTTAAAACAGATTTCAAAAAGATAAACTACATAAATTTGGATGCAAATTGTGAAGACGTTTTTTGCAGCCATTTTTTCACTTTTCTATAAGTTTTATACCAAAAACTTCAGAAATTGATTTCTCGTCCAGTAATTTCAATCTGATCCTAGGAACACAGTAGGATTAACTAAAGAATCAAGGAGCATAGTACCACTATCTATATAGTCCAAAACTTTATAAAGAAGGGTACTATTTTGCCCAAAATCGATAAATCCTTTTTCCCGAAATAAAATAGTCCGGTCACATGCCAGAAAAAACTTCGAAAAGCTTCGTTCCTCATGGCCCAATGGTCAAGGCGTCTGGCTACGATTTCGTAACCACTTCTCGGTTGGAACCAGAAGATTCCAGGTTCGACTCCTGGTGGGGAAGCTTCTTTTTTGTCATTTTTTGAATGGTGAATCATACCATTCACATTGAAATTGATCCGATCTGATATGTTATCATCTTCTGACACGAAGGGGATTGGATATATTTGAATTTTATTGCAAATAATTCATTCTTAACCCCCGTCCCCGCCCCGATTTGCTAGTTGAGGTCAGTATGTGTTTGTCATAGATGTGGGCTGCGTCTTTTTCTGAAAATCTTAGAATTTAAATGCTGTGAATTTGCAACCTTTTCTCCTTAACTGTTTTCATTGATTAGGATGCCAGTGACTTCCTGTAGACCCGACAGAAGAAGAAGAACTAAATGGAGATGTAGTTTGAATGGACAAGAGAAATTTGACGACAAGAAATTTGGTGATCAGCGGATTGTCCTTCCGATCGACAAACGTCCACCTCGAACTTTATACGAGGGAGAATCGCCAAAAAAAAAAAAGGTCTTGAAAAATCAGTTGATAAAATTAATTTGTAATTAATCACACCTTCTTTTTATCAATTCTAACTACAACAATGGCTCTTGGTGCTCCTATAAACATTAAAAAATGGATTGAAGAAAATTCTCACCTCTTAAAACCTCCAGTGAACAATTACTGTCTTCACCGTGGTGGATTCACAGTTATGATTGTTGGTGGACCAAATGAAAGAAGTGATTATCATATCAATCCAACTCCTGAATACTTCCACCAATTGAAAGGAACAATGTGTTTGAAGGTTGTTGACGATGGTGAATTTAAGGATATTTTAATTCATGAAGGTGATTCCTTCCTTTTACCTGGAAATACTCCTCACAATCCATGTCGTTTTGAAGATACTATTGGATTAGTTGTTGAACAAGATAAACCAGAAGGTGTCAATGATAAGATTAGATGGTACTGTTCCAAATGTCAAAACATTATCTACGAAGAGGAATTTTATTTGACTGACTTGGGTACTCAAATTAAAGATGCCATTGTTAAGTTTGATGGTGACATGGATGCAAGAACTTGCAAAGAATGTGGAACATTAAATTATTCTAAAAGATAGATAAGATAAGCAATGTGAAGATTATAAATATATATATACATGAATTTATTATGACATTTATGAAGGTGTATAGTTTAGCGAGGGTTTAAAAAAATGAAACAAAATGGGGAGTTTACTTTATTCAAATTTAGATTTGTTCTTAAGGTTTTCATCCTCTTGAAGAGTCAGACTTATATTCTGATTCTTTCTATACAAATAATATTCTTCACCTTTTTCAAATGACCAATCAACCAATTTCTCAATTGGTTTGTCAAACACATAAGGTAACAAAGGAACAATACCTAACCCAATGGCAACTGGTCCATAAGTACGCAAAACCTTAACTCCAGTATTCTTAAATAAATAGGAAGAATAACGCACAGCTGAATGAATTGTCAAAGCAGGCAACATCATAGAAGCGATACTTTGAAAAATACCTCTCTTTAAGGCTACCAATCTCCAATCACTATCAACTAAGCTATGGGACCCAATAAACTTTTCAGAAGCTTCTTTGTCAGCTTCTGGTAACTTATCCCATGGTCTTAATCCAGGAGCAAATGTACCTTCCACTTTACGTTTAGTTATCCAACTAGCATAGGATACATCTCCAAGTATATATAACCAAGAAACCGAATATCCAAATTTCACAAGATAAGGATGAGCGACAGGACGGAACGATTCTCCAATATCCGAAGTATAAGCAACATATCTATGCGAAGCTTGTAATAAAGTTCTAAATCTATTAGCATAAGCGGCATACCTAAGACCAGCTTCTTGTTCCGTGAGTTCCTCAGAAAGGGGAATTTCTTTGGTTGCCATTGTCAGGGTATTAGTATTAGATGACATTAGTCTTGTATAATTTAATGTTCTATAATTGTATTGTAGAATGTATAAAAAGAAGAGAAGAAGAGATTAAAATAGAAAAAAGCAACTTTATCAAATGAGCAAATGATATCTCTATTTATATTTCAAGAATAATAATAAATGAATAAATTTACTTTGTACTTTTTTCGCCATCAAATTACGTTTAATTAATATTTTGCCATCATTGTTCTAATTCTCGCTCTTAAAATTCCCATGGCAATCTTTTTTTGTGCCCCTGGCAATTTTTATTGGCTAGATAAAATCAACGTAAAAGGAGGCAGGTAAACACAATGAAGTTTATATTAGTTATACGATTTACCAATTCATTATCATCATCTGAACAAGTTGAAGATTTATCTATACCGTTATCAATTAATTTCGATAAAGGTGATATAAACAAATTAGTCAATGTAGTTTGGTTAAAGACAACAATACGAAGTAAAGTGCGACAATGTTCTCAGAATAGATTAAGGTTAATATATAATGGAAGAGTACTTAATGAAAATACAGACTTCAAGAAAGAAGTGTTCCAACCAAGATTGAATAGACACGACGAAGATGAGAATGTTGAAGAAGATAAGAAGATCTATATTCATTGTGTAATTGGCGAGAAATTAACGAGGGCTCAATTGAATCAAGAGAATCAACTAGATAATAGACCACAAGAGGTTTCAACCGCTCCGGAAGTCATCGGATTTGATCGTTTATTACAACAAGGGTTTTCTCAAGAAGATGTGAATCAATTACGACGTCAATTTTATCTGATTTACGGAACTGAATTAATAAATAATAGAGGTCGTGGAAGTAGTGAGATCAGGGATTTGGAAGAAGAAGAAGCTAGGCAGAGAGCATTACGACAACTAGAAGAACGTTGGATAGAATCAACTGCTAATAATAGTGCTGGAAATGCCACTGTCGAAACAACACAACAGGAAAATCAAACAGGTGATCAATTCCAGCAAGTGCAAGTACCGCAACCTCTGTTGGATTTGAATGAAGCCAATATGAATGAAGACATCCTAATCGGTGTTCTAGTAGGGGTCACACTAGGAGTCTCTGCAATCGTCTTCTTACTTGTTGATTCAACTATGTTTAATCCAGCACGTACAAATGCAGTACTTGTTGGAATCGCAATAAACATAATTCTAGCAATCTCAAGAAGTTTGATGAATATAGAATAGCATATATATTTACATATAAATTTGGTATGTTTGATCTACCAGCCCTCACTAATTTTCATATAGCTTAATAAAAAGATATGGGTAAAAAATAATGAAAGGGCGTTAAGATGATCGTTAATGGGTCCACATTGCTGCGGATGTTACTCTCGCCAGAAACTTGACGCTCGCCAACTCGTAGGGATATCTGAAAATGACAAGCAACACGGTAATAGATCTGGCTGCCGCACGAAGAAAGAAGGTAAGAAACATTCAAAAGATTTTGAAAATTTTTTCTCTTATTTATACAACGGTCCATCCATCGTTGCACTCAACGGAAAAAATGTAAATTGCCATTGTTACCCGGATTTATTGTTTTTTTATCAGGGTCTAAAATGAAACTGTTTTTTTTGCAACAAATGAAGGAAGAATCTTTTGCAACACCTCAATCAGTCCCAAAGATACAATGGTCAATGGGGTTGCCATCAAATAATGATCCTGGAACTGAGTAGAAAAAGCAATTCCATACAAATGATAAGCTGGTTTCAATTTTGTTGTCATTTGGTCTTTGTATTTCCATGTTTGAATTGTAATATTTTGCAACACATTGTTACATTCATCTAGGAATTGACTTCATTGGACTATGAATCGTGTACTACAGGGAAATGATTCATATTCTTAAATGAAATATAGCATGAATCTTCAATTCGAATGCTCAATCTACGTTGACCATATAATCCACTAACTTTTGTTTTAGGTAAACACATTTCCAAGTTCTTAAAGGAAATCTCAGTCACCTATTCACGTTGTATTTTTGATGACAGCACTTCTAATTCTCTACACAAGGGAAATCAGGTTTGTGTCGAATTCAAACATTACTGATTACTGTCGTACGATTTGCAAAAGGAGTATAATTAATTTATCCAACACATAGGGAAAACCATTTATAATTGTTTCATCATGCATGACATGACATATATGTCTTGACACTGAAGATTAGAATCTCATCCACTTCTTATATCAAAGGTTTGTAATCATATTTGTAGAGTACGTGCCCGACTAAAAAGCGGTTTCTTGTCATTCCATCAATTTAGAGCCGTTACATATGCCAAAAAAACAAACCTGGCTCCCCACCTCACATTTCCGAGGGTTAAAGTCGCGCTAGATCCAGCGATCTAAAGCTTAGACAGAAGTGAACATTTTAGGGTTAATTCTCCAAGAAAGACGCTCCCATTTAAATTAGCCACTTATTCAATAATCAAAGAGGCAGCATAATTACCAGTGCGGTTCAATTTGTTGCAAATCCGTATACATAAATCTTGTGAGGCTTTCGGGTAAACCCGGAAATGACTAGATTCTGAAATGCGCACGACAATACGAGAGCCCTATCGCCGCTACCGGGTAAATAAAAACAGTTGCGGAAATACAGGAAAAAGACACACCATTGCAAATGCCAATAGAAGATTGAATTGATAGTATGCTTAATAACTTCAAGACGCGACTGATATTAACAATTATAACTTCAAAATCATGTGATATTAAGTAGTTTGGTTGGGAATTTTCTTATCTCCAGAAAAGGGACTCAACGCTGACCTAAAAATTTTTTCCAATCCGTCCCCCCACTTGAATTTTCCCCCTTCCTTTTCTCCTTTTGTAATTGTTTATTGTTTGTGGAAAATTATTCAAAATTTACCGCCAACACTTTTTAAAGATCCTCGAGGGCGAAGGTTCGAAAAAAAAACTTTTCCTCTTTTTGATGTTTTTCTTAGAGATCTTGAACAGGTTCAATCCATTGCTGTTTTAATTCCAATTGGTCCATTAGCTATAGAAGGATAAAGACGTTCAGAGAACACATTCCAACCATTGATAATTTCCGAGTCATTATACATAATAGATACTATACACAACTAACGTTACTATAAAAAACATTCCTAATTACGAACACGATGTCTGATCCAAAACCATTACCATTTATTTATCAGTTTATGTCTGGTGCCATTGCTGGTGTTTCTGAAATTCTTGTTATGTACCCATTAGATGTGGTTAAAACTAGACAACAATTAGATTCTACTAACATGTACAAAGGTACTCTCAATTGTATACAGAAAATTATTAAGGAAGAAGGATTCTCTCGTTTATATAAGGGTATTTCTGCTCCAATTTTAATGGAAGCTCCAAAGAGAGCTACCAAATTCGCTGCTAATGATGAATGGGGTAAATTCTATAAAAATTTATTTGGTGTTCATAAAATGACTCAACCATTGGCTGTTTTAACTGGTGCAACTGCCGGTGCTACCGAATCTTTTGTTGTTGTTCCTTTCGAATTAGTTAAGATTAGATTACAAGATAAAACCACCACTTTCAAAGGTCCAGGTGAAGTTGTTAAACATATTATCAAAGAAAATGGTATCTTAGGTTTATATAAAGGTATGGAATCTACTGCTTGGAGACATATTTGGTGGAATGCAGGTTATTTCGGTTGTATTCATCAAGTTAGATCATTAATGCCAAAGCCAAAAGATGGTAAGGAAAAGATTTTAATCGATTTAACTTGTGGTACTATTGGTGGTACTTTTGGTACTATTTTAAATACTCCATTTGATGTTGTCAAATCTAGAATTCAAGCTGGTTCTACCAGATATAGATGGACTTATCCTTCCATTGTTTTAGTTGCCAAGGAAGAAGGTTTTAGTGCATTATATAAGGGTTTCCTTCCAAAGGTTTTGAGATTAGGTCCAGGTGGTGGTATTTTATTAGTCGTTTTCACTGCTTGTATGGATTTCTTCAGAACATTGCACGAACAAAAATAAAAGAAATTGAGGATATAAAAAACACTTTATCTTTATCGATTGATTTTAGTAATATATATATACATTTCTACTTACCCATTCTTACACCATTTGGTTGATATCTATACTACTGGTAGTAAAGTCGTTTGACTGTTGTAGTTCTCTTAGCGGTATTACAAAACCCCACAAAAAAAAGAAATTGATTAAGAAAAAAAATTTTCTTTATCAGTGTGATTTTATGCGACAAATTAACAATATTGTGCCGTGGGATTTCGTAATTGAAACACAAAAATTCTTTCTTCTTTCTTTATTCCCCATTCTTTCTTTATTCAAGTTAATCTCTTTTGTAATTAGAAAGAGATAGCTAAAGAGTTAATTAATATCCACGAAGAAATAATTGCCATGTCGTATAGGGGGTATATGTCCGCATCAGCACCTGCACCATCACCAGCCTCCTCGGCCACAGCTAACGGTTACACAGGTCCCAACTTAAATGTAACCTTACTTTGTCCAGAATGCAAACAATTCCCCCCTGATTTAATAGAAAGATTCAGTGAAGGAGATATAATATGTGGAAATTGTGGACTTGTACTCAGTGACAGAATAGTGGACACCCGATCAGAATGGCGTACATTCAGTAATGATGATCAAAATGGAGATGATCCTAGTCGTGTAGGGGATGCTGGAAATCCCCTTTTGGATCAAGAAGATTTATCAACCATGATTTCATACGTTCCGTCAAATACTAAAGCTGGTCGAGATTTAACTAGAACACAACTGAAATCGTTGGTGGATAAGAAGAATAATGCATTGACTTCGGCATATATCAAAATTGGAGAATTGTGTAATGTTTATCAATTACCGAAAACTGTTGTAGATGCTGCAAAACATTTATATAAAGCCGTGAGAGATGATAAACTACTCAGAGGTAAGACTCAAGATGCAGTAATGGCAGCGGTTATATTATTGGGATGTAGAAGAGCAGATGTACCCCGGACATTGGAAGAAATTAGAGCATTAACAAATGTTCCTTCTAAACAAATTGCAAAAGTGGCAAGATTAATTAAAAAGATTATTCATTCGCATTTAGTAGCAAATCCACAATCATCAATCGTAGAGGAAACTACCAGTTTAACTACCCATTCTGCAGAAGATTTGATCCGAAGATTCTGTTCTCATTTAGGATTGGATCCACAAGTGACAAATGCGGCTGAACATATTGCGAGAAAATGTCAAGAGCATGGGATTTTGGCAGGAAGATCTCCTACAACTACTTCGAGTACAGCAATCTTTTTGGCTGCCAAAGCATTTGGAGTAGATATTACTCAGCAGAAGATCAGAGACAAGACTGGGGTTAGTATTGGTACAATCAAGAATTCATATAAGGTGATGTTTGAGAATAAGGAAAAATTAATCGATCCATATTGGATTGAATCAGGAAAAGTTAAATGGGAGAATTTGCCCAAGAGTTAGTATACTGTATATACATTATAAACTTTATATCCTAATTAATAACGCATTCTGAAGAATTTCAATCATTTCTTTATCTTCTATTGTTTGCGAAGACAAGTATTCAAACGTTTTCGTGTTCATGTATTCTCCAGTGGGTGATCTTTGGATTTTTGAGCTTTCTGAAATGAACTTTGTAATCTCTTTGACAAACTGTGGGGAATCAAAATCAAACTCAAGAACAACCGGCGCCTTATTTTCTTCTTCGGTTTGCGACTCCTGCCTGGAGAGATGGAATTTCTTATTAAAGTGGTTCATACAATAACTCAACCTTGAAGTATCAGCCAATCGAAACTTGTCAATAAGTTGTTGTATAGCTTCAAAATTTAATAATATATTATAAACCAAACTATAATTAATTGAGAATCTTTCACTAGAACCAAAAATACTAGATCCAATCTCTTCCTCTGTCATTTGTACCACCAAGCTGAATCTTTTATCTAATAACAAATCAACAATCAAAAGACATTCCTCAACTAAACATTTCAAAACTTCTTGATTCAAATGTTTCGAATTAAGTATATCCGGCTTCTTCAAGAATTTAATCAATCCGAATAAACTATTATTGAAAGAATCCCAATTATACCTACCTAATTTAATTGCTGGATCTTGTTGGAATTCCGTCAAGATTTTATATGTCAAATTCAACCCCAATCTAAAATTAACCAAATTTAATCTATTAGTTAAATTAAACCTAAGTAAATTCTGAACACAATCAAGAATATAAAATAAACTTGATTTATACCCCTTTTTACCAATATCAAGTGGGATATATGGTAATTTTTGATGACATAATTTCCATTTATATTCATTAATTTGAAATGTCTTTAAATTATTCACTTGACTAGTTGTGATATTCATTAATGAAAATAAGATTATTTTTGTTAATGTTTGAGTCACCGGTGATCGATATTGATATTCAAATATATATGACAGTAAACAAAGGAATATTTCCAACATTTCTAAATATTTCATTTCTTCTTCAGTACGAGCTTCTATATCTTTATAATATTCATATTTTTGCTTGGTTAAAATATTCAAAAAACTGGAGTTTTGGGTTAGTGTATATAAATTCAACATTACTGGTAATAATTTCGATAAATCAAAATCACGATCTTCATGAACACCTTTCTTTTCCAATTGGGTCATTTTTAATTCATATATTCTTTGTAGATCTTTCAAAAAGAAATCAGTGCCTTCTTCCAAGAGACTCAAATGTTTGTTGGACAGATTCGCAACCAAAGAAAGCGTATCACAATCTGAATAAAGATCGGTTTGGAAAGTTAGCCAACTCAATATAGAATTTCTTTCAACTGCCATTAAATCAGGACGAAATTGATAACAATAATTAAATTCCATACAGAAAATAGGTAAGAATTTCATATTTAATTCTTCATTAAATTGTTTCCAATCGTATTCTTTACTGAATCGAGATATTTTCTTATATGGATTTATGGATGTAATTGAGGTGTTGGTAATATCTGAACCGATTACTCTGTCAGGTAATACACCTTTTGGAGTGTTTGTCATTGCACCCAAGAATAAATATAATGTTATTAATGTTTCTGCTGACAATCTGACCTTTGGCGGGAAATACTTTATGCTGTCATCATCTAGAATTATCTCTGTAGGACTGGTTATTCTCATTAATGATTCCATTACCCCGGAAAAGTCAACCTCGTGGAAGGTATACAATAGTTCCTTGATTGTGTTGAATTCCTCATCGGATGAAGAAAGGTTTTGGGTATGGATTGAAAGATAGAATGATCTGACAGTTTGAGTAAGGAAGTAGATGGACTCTTTTAACGCTGAAAGAAACACGAAATTCAGCTCATCACTTTGCTCGATTTCTTCAATACAACTTTCCATATACCATTTTAATCTAATTAATAAATCAGTCAACCCGGATTTGTTCAAGTCCCAATTAGAAAACAACATTGCAATCAAATTGGTCTTATTTATAGAAACAACACTACGTGATGCTTTCTTGATACTATTAGATGACTTGACAAGACAATCAAATAATACATCAAATACTTTCAATGTATTAATAATTAACTCAACCCTAGATTCATCATTCAACTGATCAAAATCTCTGGCTGAAGTAAGATCTTCAGCACTTGCCAGTCCCAGACCACTGTCAACATTACCCAATCCACTAGAAGTACTTTGATTTCTTGAATGAGCACCGGCACCACTCAAGGTACTAAGATCATCACCGTCATCATCGGGACTTACTATTTGTGTACTTGAATTATTTAGCGGAAGTTTGACACCAAGCTCAGCTAGATCATTACCATCGTCATCGCTTGAAGCAGAAGCAATTACGGGTTGTGCTTGTTGTTCTGGGGATAAGGGAGCATCTGAACCTGTCAGTTCCGGGTATTTAATTGCATCACAAAAGACATCTAATCCAGTTTGATAAATAATTTGAAATGTTTTCAATTTTCTATCAGAATCAATAGAAGATGATAGAATATCTTCAGCATTGGATGTTAATACTTCAACAAGATCTTCCTCGTTAATGATGGTTGTAAAAATTGCTTTATAAAATTGATCATCATTAAATTCATTAAAGATATCTGAATATAAACTATGTTGATATTTATGATTCATTGTCAAGTCTGTCAATTGTCACCCTCTGTATCTCTGTAATGTATCTGGTCCCTATAAGTTACAACTGTCTGGATGTGTTGTCTCAAAAGGATATCCCCTAGTAGGATTACGGAGGATTGAAAATAATTTTTGTGTCAATTTTCACTTACATTATCTCAACCTGTAAAAAAAATAGACATTTTGCATATTGACTTATATTTTACATGTTAGTCCAATGACACCTGTAAAATAATTTTCAGGCTCGTTTGGCGTCCCAATTAGGAAATAGGCAAAGAATCTACCATTACTTTCTTAGAGTGGTACCATTCATGTATGAAATTATATGGAATGGTTACATTTTAGAGATTATAAGTATTAGATACATAGATTATTACAGTTAGACATACCATAAACCTAATCTTTACAGTAATTCCTATTAGTAGAATGTTTACGCGAAGTGATGGGCCTTCACCAACAGCCGAAGAATATGAATTGGTAGATGCACAAGATTTCCATGAAGACTTAGAAGCAGGAGACATAACAACCCAAGCAGGAAGTTCATCTGAAGAACCGCTTACACGACTGCGCTCCTCAGCTGATTCGGATTCTTCCGACATCTTTCAAGATATCAGCAATTATGCATCCAAACAATCACTTGAAATTGACGATTTTCATACGAGCCCAACGTTTCAATCAATATATATGCGATATAAGAAACAAGGCTTCAGTCGAAAGTTTTGTATAATATTTGGTCTTGTAATACTAATCCTGTGGATTGGTAGTGTCTTGCTATATTCACAACTTCCACCGCTGCAATTAGTATCGAAATTTAAATGGCAAACTGATGTTACTGTAAGTGGACAAAACATAACTTTGAATGAGTATAGTCCAAATTATAAGAATATAACAATAGGCAGTGTATTATCAGGTAAATATGCCACATTTATGGAATATGTCAGATGGTTACTGCCAAAACAGTATCCAAAAACAAATGAACAAACTGGTGGATATTATATGACAATGGACCCAAAGGGAGAACTTGTACTTAAGAATATTAATAATGAGAAATATAGCTTAAGAGTAGTAGAGTCCCGCCAGTTCAGTTATAGAAACAATTATTTCATTATACAGGATATCATCTTGAATCCAGCCAAACCAATCAATGATCCAAATACCATCCATATTTTAATTACAGATAGACTAGCACAATGGAGACATCTGTCATTTGCACTTTATTGGCTATATAATCCTGCCACATCCAATTATACCCCAATACAACCTCCAGAAATTAGAGATAGGTTGGAACACGAAGATGAAATTTGGAAAGAACCGGCATCACTTGAAAAACTACACTATGCTGAATTCTCCCCAAATGGGAAATATATAGTATTTGGATTCAATCATGATTTATATATCCAAAACCTATCAACTAATGAAATTCATCAAATAACAAATGATGGTTCTCCCGACATTTTCAACGGGAAAACCGATTGGGTATATGAAGAAGAAGCAATTCCCAAAGATCGATTAATATGGTGGTCACCAGATGAAAAAAATCTCATATTTGCAAAGATAAATGATACATTAGTTCAAGAATATGAATTAGATTATTATGTAAAAGAGAATACCGAAATTGGAACTCAATATCAACAACTGGATCAAGAGAAAGTTGAAAATGTAAATCAATACCCGATAAAGACTTCCATCAAATATCCGAAACCAGGGACTCATAATCCAATCATATCGCTATATAATTACAATCCAGAAACGCATTCAGTTACAGAATTCATAGATGGAGATAAGTCCTTAGGAGTGGATTATATTCTTTATGATGCAAATTGGATAGATAATAATAATTTCCTAATGAAACAAACAGATAGAACAAGTTCGATACTCTCCAAGAAATTATACAAACCATCTGAGGGTAAGGTACATGTTATTGAATCTACGAATGTTTCTGAATCTGGACAATGGGTTGAAAAAATGCAACCAGTAACCGTCATACCCAAAAACAATAATGATCGTGATGATGATGATGATGATGATGATGATGATGACGACAAGTCTGGAGCCTCGTATATTGATAGAGTTGTGATAGATGGAAGAATCAAATTGGCTTTACGTAAAGGTGCAGATGCAGGAAATCCCACATCAATATTAACAAATAATGAAGATTGGGATGTGATTGCTGATTCTCCTGTCGTATATGATGCCCAGGAGAACTTTGTGTATTTCTTGGGTACCATCAGAAGCTCGATGGATGCACATCTTTTAGGGATCGATTTAGGAAATCACAACCAGTTGATAACTATCACCGATATGGACAAAGATGGATTGTATGAGGTTCACTTTTCTCCAGATGGTCAATATTTGAATTTATTATATAAAGGACCAAACCAACCCTGGCAGAGATTGATTAATATGGGAGATATACATGATTATCTCAAAACCGAAGGAGTTGATCCTAAGAAAGTCCAACAAGAAATTATTTCCGAAGCACCAATAATCAATCCATATGATGAAACCAAATCCGCCCTCAAGGGAATCAATTTCCCCACCGTCACATTCAAAGAAATCAAAATTGATCAGGATCCAAATACCAAACAACCCATAAAATTGAATGTTAAAGAAGTACTCCCTCCCAATTTCAATACCACATCCGGCAAGAAATATCCAATTTTAGTTCAGGTATATGGAGGTCCTGGGTCACAGTCTGTATTCAAATCATTTGAAATTGGGTTTTTAGAAGCCGCTAGTGCACAATTAGATGCGATTGTCCTATTTGTAGAACCTAGAGGCACGGGAGGGAAAGGATGGAAATTTAAATCATTTGCCAAGGATCGAATTGGATATTATGAACCACGCGATTTATCAGTATTAGTCTCGGAATATATTGCTGCGAATAATAAATTTGTTAATAAAGAAAAAGTAGCAATTTGGGGTTGGTCATATGGAGGATTTTCGACATTAAAGACATTAGAATATGATAAAGGGAAAACATTTAAATATGGAATGGCAGTTGCTCCGGTTACAAATTGGTTATTTTATGATTCCATATATGCTGAAAGATATATGAATAATCCAAAAACCAATCCCGATTATGCCAAATATGCCAAAACCAATGATATTGAGAGTTTTAAATCGATCAAAAGGTTTCTTATAATGCATGGTACTGGAGATGATAATGNAATGATATTGAGAGTTTTAAATCGATCAAAAGGTTTCTTATAATGCATGGTACTGGAGATGATAATGTTCATTTACAAAATCTGTTGGTATTTTTAGATGAATTAAATATGAACAATGTTGAGAATTATGATGTTCATTTCTTTCCTGATAGTGACCACGGTATTACGTATCATAATTCTGGTGTCATTATCTATAAGAGGTTATTGTCATGGTTAGATAAAGCATTTAATGGGAAGTTCTTATAATTAATCATTTGTATGGTACTGCATATATGATATCCATCGCTTCGCTTGAGATTTTTTTTTTCAGTTCTGATTTTCCTCATCGCAGGAATCGTTTTTTAAATTTAATTTTCTTTAGTTCCCTTCTTTCTTTAGAGTATAGACTGATTAATATAGACATTAACGAATAGAGATATAACAATGGGGAAGACATCTAAACAAACCAAGAAGTTTCAAAACAAACATTTGAAACATACCATTGAACAACGTAAGAAAGTCCAAGAACATAATAAGAAATTCGCTACCAGAAAAAAGGGAAAGAAATCTGATGATGCTACAACCACCGACAAGCCAAAAAGGGCAGATGGAAAGGCTAAAGAAGTCTTTGAAGATATGTCAGTAGATGAATTCTTTGCTGGTGGATTTGAAGTGCCTAAGGAAAAGAAGAGCAAGAAACAAGCAAACAAGAAAAAGCAAGAATCCGAAGATGAATCCTCATCTGATGAAGAAGATGAAGATGCTATGAAGGAAAGTATGAAGAAATTGGAAGATCAAGATCCTGAATTTTATAAATATTTAAAGGAAAATGATAACGATTTATTGGATTTCGAAGGAGTTAATCCTTTGGAAGCTATGGGAGAAGAAGACTCTGATGAAGAAATGGATGATGAAGAAGCAGCAGAAGACGAAGAAGAACAACAACCAAAGGGAAAGAAAGATGCCGGATCCAAGGTGGAAATAACTTTACAATTAGTTAAGAAATGGGATGAACAACTTCAAAAGCCAAGTCCAAAAATCATTAGAAACATTACTATTGCATTTAAAGCAGCTGTTAATATTAATAAATCAGATGAAGAAGATTATAAATATTCAATTACTGATCCAAATGCTTTTTCAAGTTTAATGTTATTAGTTCTTAAGAAACTTCCAATTGCCATTCAAAAGTTAATCAAATACAAGACCAACCCGCAAGGAGTTAGAACAATTCCTCAAAAGAATCAATATTTAAGTCAAATTTCCAGTATATTAAAATCTCATGCTGGATCCTTTATTGTATTATTAAAAGATATTACCAATACTGAAACCGCTGCATTGGTCTTAGCTTCAATCTATGAAGTGATTCCTTATTATTTATCCCATAGAAGATTATTAAAAGAAATCTTATCTTCAATTGTTGATGTTTGGGCAAGTACAATAGAAACAGATACCCAAATTGCAACATTTGCATTCTTAAACAATGTTGCTAAAGAATTCCCTAAATCAGTTCTTGAAACTATTTTGAAATTAACTTATTCATCCTTTTTACAAAATTGTAGAAAGACAAATATTCATAGTATGCCCCAAATCAATTTCTGTAAGAATTCTGCTGCTGAATTATTTGGAATTGATGAAGTATTGAGTTATCAAGTTGGATTTGAATATGTTAGACAATTAGCTATTCATTTAAGAAATAGTATTAATGCTACATCAAATGCTAAAGAAGGTTATAAGACTATATATAATTGGCAATATTGTCATTCTTTGGATTTTTGGTCAAGAGTATTAGCACAACAATGTAATCCAGAAAGAGAACTTATGAAACATAAATCAAAGGAATCTCCATTAAGACAATTGATTTATCCATTAGTTCAAGTCACTTTGGGGACTATAAGATTAATCCCCACTGCCCAATTTTTCCCATTAAGATTCTATTTAATTAGATCCTTAATGAGATTATCACAATCCACTGGAGTTTTCATTCCTATATTCCCCTTGATTTCAGAAATCTTAACTTCAACAGCCATGACTAAATCTCCTAAGAATGTTAATTTACAAGCAGTTGATTTTGATCATAATATTAAAGTGAATCAAGCATATTTAGGTACAAGAGTTTTCCAAGATGGATTATGTGAACAATTTTTAGAATTAACCAGTGAATTCTTTGGACTTTATTCCAAGAGTATTGCATTCCCTGAATTGGTAACTCCTGCTATTTTAACTTTAAGAAGATTTAGTAAGAAATCAAGAAATGCTAAATTTAATAAACAATTACAACAATTGGTTGAAAAATTGAATGCGAATGCAACTTTCATTGCTGGAAAGAGGTCAAATGTTGAATATGGTCCTTCTAATAAAACCGAAGTTCAATTGTTTTTGAAAGATTTTGAATGGGAAAAGACTCCATTGGGTCAATATATTGTTGTTCAAAGACAAGCTAAAGAAGAGAAATTGAGAATTTTGAGAGAAACTTTAGAAGAAGAAGCTAAGGCTAAGAAACAAGCTAGAGAAGAACAAGAAGATGATTCTGATATAGAGATTGATGCCATTGAAGCTGAAGATGAAGAAGAATCTGAAGAAGATGAAGATTAGAAAACAAAATAAATTAATATCTATTAGATTAGTTTAATAATACATTTGTACACATAATTACATATAAATAACTTTCAATCACCTCTTCTTAGGGATCAATTGGAATGAAATTCCCAACAATACAACTTGGAATATTATACCTATCTCTTCTAATTGTAAAACTAAAACAACAACTCTTTCTCTTCACCCCATCTTTAGTTCTTAAATTACAACTCGTCAATACCGCTTTTTGACCTTTATCAAATGCAATTGCCCCATATTTCTCCCAAAAATTCACCGCACTTTCTTCACTCATCAATTCATATATTGCCAATTTCCCATCCTTCAAATCATCAGCAGTCACCCCTACAAGGGAAGCAAATTCCTTATTTCCTCGATATATCTCCCCAGTACGTCTCCATAAACAAGCCGGTATGGCCATCGAGGTGAAAACTCGATCATAATCCAACAACATTCTTTCAAAACTTTCTTCCACCAATACTAAATCAACATCCTTCAACGTTCTTGCAATTGCCCTAAAAGCGGGACGGAAGATAGATAAAGGTTTAAGAATACGTTGTCGACTTGAAATATTCATATAATTGTCCATATAGTTTTGTAATCTAGCATAACCCTTGGCATAATTATATGGTTGTAATAAACCAGCTTCAAGTTTTGCCTTAATGACTTGTTTTAATCTTTCCTCGGGGGAGATTTCCGTGGTTGGGTCAGCAGCGGTGAGGAAGAATTTATCTCTTGCTGAATCGGAAATAACTGGTTGTTCATTATTATTGTTATTATTTTGTTGTTGTTGTTGCAGTGATTGGGGTGGTGGTGGGAGTTGTTGAAAACTTTGACTTCGTGATTGCTGAAGTGGTTGTTGATTCAGGATATTATTACTACTATTCTGTCCTCCACTTTCATCTCCTGGGAATGTAGATCCGGAGAATAAATTAGCATTAGGTGAGAATGATAATCCATGTAAATTAGTAATACTATTATTTGATGGAACATTAGTATCATTGAAATTGTTCTGTTGTTGATTTATATTGTTATTATTTCCAACTGGGAAATTCAACATGGCATTAGGATCATCAGTTAATGCTCCTTGTACTAATTCTGGGTCGTCAATCATTGATAAGAAATCATTTAATGAACTGAATTCACTTCCTGCATGTTCAGAATAAAAGAATGGTTCTTGATTATAAGGCAATGTTTGGGAGAGAACCGAGTTTTGGAGAGTTTTAGGCTGGAGTGCTGATTGATATTGTTGAGGTTGGGGTAATTGCTGCTGTTGTTGTTTTGGTGGTTGTTGTGGTTGTTGTTGAAGTTGCTGTTGCTGTTGTGGTTGTTGTTGTTGATGCTGCTGTTGCTGTTGTTGTTGTTGACCATACTGAAGATCATAAGATACTGACTCAACTTTAATATCTGCCTGTGAGGCTATAGGCGGTAATGTAGACATTGCTCTTAATGGCGCAGCGTGAGGTTGAGGTTGTGATAACGACGATGATGATGATATAGTACTAGCTCCACCTTCACTTTGAGTCTTTCTTAATGATGCTGCCTTCTTACGTTGTCTTGTATTTGAAGGTTCGTCGTAACAAAGATGTCCAATACCTCGTTTAATACATCTTTGACAAGGTCTTGACTCATCACAAATCATATGAGATCGACGACAATAGACACAAGCAATCTCGACTTTCTTTTTCCTGCGTTTAGAAGCAGCCTTGGATGATTTGGATCCGGAATCATTATCCGATGTCAATGATTCACTTAAGTCTAATGTAGTATTATTATTGTTTGTGTTAAGCTCTTCATCATAATCCTTTGTTGGCGGCTCGGAGATATTGCTATTATTATTATTAGTTTGTTGTCCCGGGGCTGGGTGTTGATTAGTAACCAAATGTTCCGACATCTCGTTATTATCCGGTATGTGTATCTTTGCTTGAAACTTGAAAATAAAAGCCAAAACTAAAAGAATCCTTAAAGATTTTTGTTTATAGATTCAGCCGGTTTTATTTATATACTTGAGAAGTAAATCTAGAACCTATTCTGGTTGAATGGAAACAATCCTTTCAATTCATGCAAAGGAATTAAAACCAGTAAGAAATGGAAAAACAAAAAAACCCACAACAATATTTTTTTTTTAATTTTTTTTTTTGTTGGCGGAGAAGAATTAATTGTCACGTGACCATTGGAGTTTTTTTGTTAAGAGAAAGTTCGGAATATTCCGGGTGTACTAGCTCAATTAGATCAATTCAAATTGTAAATTACTACGGCTGCAACTACTACCTCTCCTATATGGCTGCAAACTAGTTTTAGTCAATTGTAGAATAACAACGAGAAAGAACTTTTGTCTAACCAATTTGATCGAAAATGTTCAAGAAGGTTAGGTATAAACTCCTTCCCCTCAATAACTCAAAAAATCCGTCTTAGAAATATGACAATTCCCGGAATTAGCAACCAAATACCCAAATACCAGGGAGAAGATGATAAAACTGAGTCAGGCATTAGTTACTCTAATTTCCGAAAAGAAAGATCCAATTGAAAGAAACCCTGACCTGCATCACATCTAGAAAATAACGGTATGTTTAATTGTTTAAAAGTTTCGTTTATCTATCCAAACCCTCTTGGGGGGGTATTTTTTTGCTTAATTCGCTGCAGAGTTGATTTAGATCTGAATAATAACGGGGAACACATTTACAGAAAATATATCTTTACCCCCTAGATAACTAGCCATGATTATGCCCCGGGATTAAGGACCATCTCTTTGATGGGGTATCTACTTGTATATGTATCTTTCTTCGTGATTTGTGGAGTTAAGTGACAACCAAAATGTCTTATCCCTAAATCTCCCGTATGGTGGGGAGCGCAAACACCGAGCTGTCTTGGTTGGGCTAGAAACTTCTATCCAAAAACTCCCAGGAACCAACACTAAGTCTGCTCCATAAACGTAGTAGAGATCCAGAAATACCGTCAAAAATAATTCCTTAAAAAACCTACAAAAAATATAAAAACCTGAACTAAACCTATTTAAAACATAATAGAACACCTGCCATTTTTCTCCATACAAAAAAAACAATAAACTCACTGGTGAGTCTCCATATGCTCGAGAGTAGATACATCATCATTATCACCCCCATGATATTCCATCGTTTCGTTACTTGATCCGCTTGACTCAATAGAATTAGAATCCTGATGTAGTTGTTGTTCTTCACTCGCACTGACAAAATCCCCAGAATCAATACTCACACTCAATTCCAACCTAGAATCTTCTTTGGAACCAGGTTCACTTTCATTCTCTTCCTCTCTGCCTGAAAATCTACTCAAAATCTGCAGTGGTTTTGAAATTCGAAATGAATGGGTAGCTGATACAGGTGGTGGTCTAACCAACTTATCTGCGGGAAGTGGGGGTGATTGTGCTGGGGTGAAGAATGACATATCCGTAGTTTCTGATACTCCACTACTAGGTCCGACAATCACGGGAGGAGGAATTTCTTCATTTTGAACAACAGAATGTAATTCATTTCCTTCCGATCTGGTGACACTAAGTTCTCGAGAAGATGACCCCACAGGAAATAATCCATCACTATATATATCATCCTCACTCTCTAAACTTTCTTCTTGAGATGGAGAAGGATCAAAAAACGGAACCAAAACACCAGCTTCTAAATCATTAGTGCTCCCATATTCAACAATTTCATCATCACTTCCTAATAAATATGTACAATTTGGTTTTGTTAAAGTTGAATTACATAATGGACAACTTCTTCTAAAATTTATTAACCAATTCAGTAAACATTTCTCATGAAAGAAATGTTTACATTCCAATACTAATAATTTTGATTTTAATGGAATATATTTTTCTAAACATATTGAACATTTATATGCGGGATAAAAATCATCAGGGGCGGTAATTACATGTAAGGAATCTTTTGATGATCTTACATCAATCCCACCGACTGTTATTTTATGTATTGATAATGAGGATCCATTTCTAGAAGGTTTGGGGGATTCATAAAGATCGGTGGTTTCGGAATCACGGGGGACCATATTGGTTTGGCCAGTAACTTTTAAATACTTTTGGAAAAAGGGGGCAAGGATTAAATGATCTATATTGAATATGTATACCGGTAATTGTTTTACCATTTTGGCATTTTGCATATTGATTTGTCTTCTACGAATCCGTTGTCCACAAACTATCATAGAATAGAAAAAAATGATTAATAATGGTGGGGATAATACCATGGATAAAATAATACTTAACCAACTTCCAATATAGGCGGTTCTAATACCAATTGGTAAATCCTCTGATTCTATATTTGATAAAGTCATGAAATCTTCATTGGTTATAAATAAAATAGGAGTTCGTAAAGAACCATCTTGATTAAAATTATTCAGAAACATTGTAATTAACCCTCGATAAGGTTCATCATTAGCAATAATAATACAAGTTGGATCTAATTTTGATTCAAGAACATTAGTTACTTTATCAACAAATGTACAATCACCTCTAAGCACTATAATTACTTTATTCTTGAAACCTTCCAATTCTTCAGGATCTTCCGGTTCAAATTTCGTACATGCATTATGAGGTAATATCCGATAGTGACTAATCATATTATAATTCAACACGGGACTGAATGAAGCATATCTACTAATCAATTCATGAGTTGTTATATTGTTAGTTGGGAAAGTTGGAATGGTTGTTGTTGATCTATTATAACTTATAATTGCATCAATGGGGAAGAATGAATTAACGACATTATTCAAAGGATAATCAATATCACTTTCAAGTATTCGAGAATCATTAGTAAGAGTTCTTCGTCTTGGATGAGGATGATACAATGTTCCATCAGGGAAATGTTGATCTTTAAATTCTCGGATTGAATTCTTGGTTAAATATAATGCATCTTCTAAATCAAGATGTGATGAATTCTTTTGATTGATTAAGAAGAAACTAAACAAGATTGCTGAACAAATTAAAACCAACTTTGGTTGGAATATGGATCTTGTTGGTTCTGGTTGTAAGGGCGTCATTATTCGATGATGTGAATGAATATGACCATTCAGAAGTGAAGGTGGACTCATTTCCCTTCGTTTCTTTTAGTTAGTTATAATGAGATCAATCTATGTATCTCTCTCTAAGGGTATACACTTCTTTCTTCTAATGGTAGAAAGGTGGGGGGGATGTGAGGTAACAAGTGTGGCGTTGGTTGTTGTGGTGGTGTAAAAGTGGTTGGTTAGTAATAGGAGATAGCATACGAAAAGATTTTTTTTATTAATAGAGTGAGGCTGACCGCCTTTCCCCCATTTGTAATTAATTACAGTAATTAAGATTTTGTGTGACAGATAGTAAGCAATGTCGCATGACCCCCCGAAGGATTTTTAAAGTTTATTAAGAAATCATACGACATTTTATGAGTACTATAAAAGAGAGACACTTATAATAAAGTTGTTCACTTATTAATCTAAATTTTTATACAATTCTTCAATGCTGATATGTATATATACAATTTACACTTTGTATATCATTCTTCAATGCTATGTCAAAATACCCTCAAAAGAATGATATAAAAGAATGGAAATTGGCTAGAAATATTCAATGTCGTAAGAGTTTATATAATAAAAATTGCTGCAAAAATTCATTTGAAGAATGGATTTTCATCATGAGATTGATCATGGACGGGATAGTTCTTAATCAGATCAAGAAGTTTCAGGAAAGGGCAATGAAAGAATTATCAATATATCACCTTACATCCATTCGCAAGGGATGTACTCCAACAAATGGGCATCTTCCCGAAGTGGAATAGCTGCAAATATTTCAGAGAATGATGCAGTTCCACGCCATCGGGCATGAAGATGCTGCTGCCATGCTGCTTACAACCTGCGTCTATTCAAAATTTCTTGTTAAGGATGATACTTTCTGGGAATTGCGAGAACTGGATTATTCATATTTAGAGCTTATACTATTCTTCGAACCACCTTTGCAACAAGCTATAAAGTAGAGCAAGTGTTCCTAATAATGAAATGATTATTCCAGAAGCACCGTTAGTTTCCAACAGTTGGAAGGAAATGTGGGATACACATTTGTTATTCGTTACTTTTTTTAATTATAATCTCTATTAATTATGAATACATAAATAAAATCTCTTTTTCATTATACAAACTATACTAAAAGACATCACCTAATCTTAATCTAGGTGCAATGTTCATTGACAATAATTCTTGGAATAATAATTTTGCAGCATATGGAATAGTCATCTTGATAACATTTTCGGAACTCTTACATGTAGTACACCAAGAATTATAACCCATTAAACCACATTTATTACAAATATCAACTTCAAATGCATCAGATGAAATCATTAATCTTTCTAGCAACAATTGGGAAGCACCGTATGCAATAACACAGTCTCTTTCCATTTCTCCCAATCTTAACCCACCATCTCTTGATCTACCTTCTGTAGGTTGTCTTGTTAACACGGCCCTTGGACCTCTTGCTCTGGCATGCATCTTATCTAAAACCATATGTTTCAATTTTTGATAATAAATTGGACCAAAGAAAATATATGCTTGTAAACATTCTCCAGTAATACCAGAATATAACATATCTTTCCCTGAATATGAAAATCCTTTTTCAACCAAGATCTTAGACATATCTTCCAACTTAGAACCTCCAAAACATGTCCCATATTCCAAACTTCCATTCAAGACACCTGCTTTACCAGAGATCAATTCAATCATTTTCCCAACCGTCATACGAGATGGAAAACCATGTGGGTTCATAATAATATCAGGCGAAATCCCTTGATCATTAAATGGTAAATCTTCTTGTTGGACAATAATACCACAAACACCCTTTTGTCCATGTCTAGAAGAGAATTTATCACCCAATTCTGGTCTTCTAGTTTGTCTAAGCAACACTTTAATTAATGCTTGATCATTATCACTAACGGACATCATTACTTGATCGACATATGATGGTTCAGGACCCTTATAATAAGCAGGAGTTTCTCTATGACTTTCAACATTTGCCATTTGGTCAGGATGACCTCCTAATGAAGATTCCCCAGCATTTGTAGGAACACATTTATTGGCATATACTTGACCATTCTCAATTCTTGCGCCAACTTCACCTAATCCATCTGGACCTAATGCTTGATGGGGGAAAATCGCATTTCCATCCTCATCAACTCTCATACCAGAAAGAATATCTTTGGTGTGGTTAGGATATCTCTTTAATTGAATAGTATTCTTACGAACAACTTGACAACGACCAAACCCTCTATCAATGGATGCTTTGTTCAATACCAAAGCATCTTCAATATCATAACCGGAATAAGACATGACTGCAACAGTAGCATTCTGACCAGCTGGTAATTTATCATAATTGATCAATTCAATTGTCTTGGTCTTAACCATAGGTTGTTGAGGATATACCAGGAAGTATAACAATGTATCAATTCTTCTGAATTGATTATAGGCTATAGCACCAATAGCTTGCTTACCCATCGCACATTGATATGTATTTCTTGGTGATTGGTTATGATGGGGATATGGAATCAAACCGGCAACTGCACCCAATACTGTAAATGGTTCAATTTCCAAATGGGTAACACTTCCACTTGGATGTTCTTGAATGCCATATTCGTATAATGCAATCAATGAATCATTTTCTTCATTGACATCCAAATATTCAACTAATCCATGATGTAAGAAATCATCAAAAGCCCATTCTCCCTTTCTTAATTTTAATAAATGTTCAGCAGTAACTTTTGGTACATCATTCTCTACAATAATAAGTGGACGACAAATTCTACCACCATCAGTGGCGATATGAACTGCTTGTTGATGGGTGTTTGTATAAATAGAAACAAATTCTGAAACTTTCCCAGCTCTTCTTAAACGACGGAAATCAGAAACAAATCTTGCCGGGAATCTAGTAGTACCCGCCAATGTACCATTAAGATAGATCCCAAAATTACCTTCATTATGTAAAGTTGCTGAATCTATACGTAAAATAGGTTCACAACCCAAAATAAGACATAATTTTTTAATGGGTAGTTCTTCATCATCAGTTGTAATATGAGTCATTAATGCCAAGTTTTTAACCAAACCACACGCTTCCCCTTCTGGAGTATCAGCAGTACATAACATCCCAAATTGAGAAGGTTGTAATGCTCTTGGACCAGAAACTTTTCTCGATTTTTCGAATTGGGATGAAATACGAGTCATCATACCCAATGCTGAAATGTATGATAATCTTGATAAAACATGGGTAACACCTGCCCTTTCCATCTTGAAACGTTTTAAGGACCAATTACCTGTTGAAATGGCTCTATTTAAACCCATAGTGATATTATTTGAATGGATATTAATGGACAACAAAGCATCGAATTCAGAGGTCCTACTTGGTTTTTTCAAAATCTTATCAATATTGGCTTTGAAATCAGAATTAAACTTCTTGAATAAATCTTCAAATAATAAAGACATCAATTGACCAGCTAATTCCAATCTCTTGTTCCCAACATAATCTCTATCATCTACCATTTTTGGATTATCCATAGCCATCACAACACGTCTGGCCATAGTGGCAATATAAAGTGCCTTTTCTCTAGATTGTAAATCTGAAACTGTTAAATGGGCAATGATAGTTGTAGAAATGGCTTCGATACCTTCTTGTAATTGTGACAATTTGGGTGCACCGGCTCTTCTAATGGTTTTCACTCTTTTACCAACATAGTTTAATGCTTGCTGTTGGGTGAATACTTCTAAACGTGCAGCTTCTTCAAAATTAACAACAAAAAGGTCTTGATAAGAGGGATTATTACCACATACTAATTGCAAAATTTCTAAATCGGATGTTATACCAGCTGCTTTCAATACAATAACAATTGGAATATCTTCACTAATGGAATTATGCTTTAAAAAAATTTTATCGTGCTTTGTTATAACGTATGTTTTGGATTTACGTTCATGAGTGGAAGAAGTAACTGATGCTTGAACCAATCCTTTCTTTTCATCAGCTTCCACAATAATTCTATTCTTGGATAATTGTTCTTGAACAAGGATAACCTTTTCAGTACCATTGACAATAAAGTATCCTCCTGGATCTAATGGACATTCATCAAACCTGGCCATTTGGGTTTCATCTAATCCATCCAAAAGACATTTGTTAGATCTTAACATGACTGGCATTCTTCCAATCTCCAAATCTTTATGCATAATAATCTTACGTCCTCTTGTATATTCAATATCAACATAAATAGGTGCAGAATAAGTCAAATCTCTTAATCTACATTCATGTGGAGGTAAGATTAACTCCTTAGTACCAGGAGCAGATGAAGATTTATGACCCACTCTAATATCTAAATATTTCACATAAAATTCTGGATCAACATCAGATAACACCAATTCATTGGCCTTAATGATTTTCTTTAAATCAACATCCACAAAATAGTTGAAAGAATCCAAATGTTGTTTGACTAAACCTTTAACTTTTAAAAATGCTGGCAATAGATTCCATTTATCTTGTGCTGTGTTGATCTCATCGGTCAATTTCTTTCCTTTATATTCTGGTTTAAAAAGCTCACGGAATGCTTCATCCGATTCGGCAGCAACGTGAGAAACTCTCCTCTTCGGTGGCATCTCTCTCGTTGTGTTTATTGTGTGTTGTATTTGCTTTTGACTGAATCAAATGGTTTCTTCAAGTTTTGCAACACCATCTCCCTTTCGCTTCCCTGTCTTCCCTCATCCTAAATTTTTTTTCCACAACACAAAAATTTATCACGTGATTAGGAAGTTCCGAATTTTCATTTCCGGTCTTTAACCAAACAGTCATCGAAAGATTTATGAACCATTCTTTATTCTTGATCACATATAAGGTACTAGGTTACTTTGTGAGAACACAATGTCGGGAAGTAATTTATTCAAAGCTACTGTCAACGAATATTTAGAAGGTCTTCCAAAACCAGTTCAATCCAAATTATATGAAGCACCAGCAACATGTTTATCCATTTATAGATTGCTTTCTCCCACGGCTAAGTTCTTTATCATGTCAATGATATTCAACGAAAAACCAATTGCTCTAAGGGATTTAGACAGATGGTGTAAACCGCTGGCAAGAAAGTTGGAATACGAAGCACTTAAACGTTTAGAATCACTTCATTTAATAGAATATGATAGCAGGGGATCTCATATACGATTGAATGCAACTTTCCGACAAAATTTTCGAGATTGTCTAACTGGATCTCAAGAACCAAATGCATTTGGAAGTATAAGTACAGCCGTGGATAAACATCAAGTAGATGTGGCATTTCTTGATTCATTTGCTTCTCAAAAATGGGAGACTATTTTGCATTTCATGGTGGGGACGGAATCAACTGCTACTCCTTCAAGTTCGGTTTTGTCATTATTGAAATTGGGTGGATTAATGGAAGGACAAGGTAAGAGCGCCGCGAATTTGAAAATTACTAATACGGGGTTTCAATTCCTTTTGCAAGACGTAAATGCTCAAATTTGGACTTTATTGTTACAATATTTGAATTTAACACAAGAATTAAATATGGATCCAGTTGACGTGTTAAATTTCATATTTATCCTTGGTTCATTGGAATTAGGTAAAAGTTATGCAGTATCAACCCTAAGTGCAACTCAAGTGAGTATGTTGGCAGATTTGAAAGATTATGGATTAGTCTATCAACGTTCAGACACATCAGGAAGGTTTTATCCAACAAGATTGGCAACGACATTAACCTCGGACTCAGCAGCATTAAAGACTCCATCGATGGCAATTGAGCAATCTGTTGAAGCTTCAGAAGGAGATAAAGAACAACAACAAATGGCAACTCCTGCAAACATGCAAGGATCAGTTATTATCGAAACCAATTTTAAACTATATGCATATACAAATTCACCCCTCGAAATCGCCATTTTAAACCTATTCGTTCATTTAAGAACAAGATTTTCTAATATGGTATGTGGTCAAATAACCAGAGAATCAATTCGAAATGCATTATACAATGGAATTACGGCAGAACAGATTATAAAGTTTTTGGAAACCCATGCTCATCCACAAATGAGAATATTAGCGAAAGAGAAATTGGACAAAAAGATTGAATTCGATACAAGTCATAATATTAACACCGCAGGTGGTGCACCTCAAAGTCAATCTGCCAGAGCAGATGGTTCAATTGCACAACATAAATTAGAAATCCTTCCACCGAATGTTGTGGATCAAATCAAGTTATGGCAATTAGAGCTTGATAGAATTCAAACTTTTGATGGATATTTATTTAAGGATTTCCCAAATCAACAAGAATTCGATATTTTGTCAACATACGCGTCGGAGCTTGGTGTATTGATTTGGTCTGATAAAGTAAAGAGGAAGTTCTTTGTTACGAAAGATGGAATGTCACAGGTGGCTGATTATGCCAATAGAAAACTAAAAAGAGCAGGTAATTAAATTAAACTATTAAGCTTTAAATATATATACAAGTAGCCAAAGAGTTTTTATTTTTAATACAGGGTAATGTTTCGGGGTATCATAAGCAAATATTATTACAAATCTAGCCAGAACATGATTGACAACTATCTGGATCATCGATATTACATGACAATGGGGTGCTGTCATAAATACTATATTGGGATTCACTAGGCTCCGATTCTGGGGTTCCGTAAATAGATAGATCTTGATTTGCCTTCACTGCGTCAGCAATAAATTTACGTTTGACACTAACATGATCAACTTCGACATATCTCTTACGCTTAAGTTTACTTGAATCCGCTATTGCATTATTTTTAACCTTTTTAGCTTCTTCTAAATCAACAGTAAATTGGATTGCCTTTGATGCACTTTGTGTTCTTAAATAGTACATACCAGTTTTCAATCCCTTTTCCCAGGCATAAAAATGACAACTTGTCAATTTTCCATATGTTGGATCTTTCAAGTGAACATTCATACTTTGCAGCTGATCAATAAACTTACCACGATCAGCTGCCATATCAATTATACCTTTCTGACTAATCTCCCACACCGTTCTATACAATTTTTTGATCTCATCGGGTATACCAGGAATATCTTGAATAGACCCATTATCCATGATAATCTTATTTCGAGTTGCCGAATTCCATAATCCTAAATCTATCAAATCTTTAATCAAGTATTTGTTAACAACCTGATATTCACCAGCAAGTACACGTCGATTGTATATATTCGACGTATATGGTTCAAAGCATTCATTAAATCCTAAGATCTGTGATGTTGATGCAGTAGGCATGGGTGCAACTAATAAAGAATTCCTCAATCCAAAGCTTTTAATATTCTCTTTCAATGAATCCCAATCATCATACAACTCCGATGGTTTGTGATCCCATAAATCATACTGCAAAATCCCCTTTGAGGCAGGCGATCCTTCAAATGACGCATATGGACCTTCGACAATTGACAATTCAATTGAGGCTTCTAATGCAGCGTGATAGATAGTTTCAAAGACTTGAATATTCAAAGTCCTTGCTTCGGGCGAATCAAATGGTAATCTAAGCTCAAGGAATAAGTCAGCTAATCCTTGCACTCCCAAAGCCAAAGGTCTATGTCTCTTATTTGATCGTTCTGCAGCTTCTATTGGATATTTGGTAACATCTATAACTTTATTCAAATTTTTTATAAGAACTTTGGTTACAGAATGAAGTTTTGCAAAATCAATTTCTAGCACTTCTTCATCTCTAATAAGAACAGTTTTCAAAAACCTTGGTAATGCCAATGAACCTAGGTTACAACATGCTGTTTCTTCTGGGGAAGAATATTCAATAATCTCACAACACAAATTGGAAGACTTTATTGTTCCCAAATTCTTTTGATTAGATTTGAAATTGCAAGCATCCTTATATAGCATATAAGGTCCTCCCGTTTCTATTTGAGATTCCAAAATAGCCATCCATAATTTATGTGCTTTCACAGTTTCTACGGCCAATCCCTCCCTTTCATATCTCTCATATAATTCAACAAATTCATCACCATAACAATCGCTCAACCCTGTCGCAACATTCGGAGAAAATAATGACCATTCTTTATCCTCCTTAACTCTCTTCATAAATAAATCCGGGATCCATAATCCATAAAACAAATCTCTAGTTCTATGTTCTTCATTACCATGATTCTTCCTCATTTCCAAAACATCAAAAATATCTCCATGCCAAGGTTCTATATATACAGCAAAAGCTCCAGGACGCTTTCCACCTCCTTGGTCAACATATCTTGCGGTGTTGTTAAACACTCTCAACATAGGAACTAATCCATTAGAAGTACCATTGGTGCTCGCAATAAATGATCCACTGGAACGAATGTTATGCACATGAAATCCGATCCCACCTGATGCTTTAGAAATTAAGGCAGTCTCATGTAAGGTTTTATATATCCCGTCAATGGAATCGTCCTTCATACCAAGTAAGAAACATGATGATAGGTAATTAAAACTACTTCCGGAGTTATATAATGTTGGTGAAGCATGAATGAAGTATTTTTGTGACATCAAGTCATATGTTTCCATTACTGCATCTAAATTATCAAAATGGATCCCTATTGCAACTCTCAAAAACATAAATTGTGGGGTTTCCGAGATTTCGTCATTCATTCTTAATAAATAGGAATTCTCTAATGTCTTGATTCCAAAATATGTTAATTCAAAGTCGCGAGATTTATCAATCAAATTGTTCAAGAATGATGCGTTCTTTGTCACCACTTCATAAAACTGATCTGAAAGAAGGGAATAGTCATTTAATTTAAGTCGATTCGGCTTGTATTGTTTTAATCGTTCAACATTCTCCGAAAAACTATAAGTAATCTTTCTGTGAAGTTTCTTTACTTCGATTCTTCCAGCAAGAAGCGCGTAATCAGGGTGATATATGACTCTACTGGCTACTACTTCGGCCATAAAGACGTATAGTTGTTCAATAGTAACTTCTTCCGGTAATCCTTTCGCGACATCGTCAACGAGGTTCTCGAGATACAATTGAGATTTATCCAAACCATAGCAGAGATCCTCCAAGAAGATTAATATCTTCTCTTTCTTGAATTCTTCCCGTATAGTCTCACCCACCCTGAGATCATCTATTATTATAAATGTATTGGTTTCCATGTCGCCAAGAAAGTAAGAGCCCTTCCTAGATTTCGTGATAGCAAAATATATACTCCTCGAGCAAAAATTATTCCCGCGTTTTTCAAAGTGAACTAATGTAGTTAACTAGGGTTTGTGACCTTTATTGAATATGTATTTGATAGATGCGCGTATAACACGTTAGATTTGAGATGAAAGACTGCTATAAATTGATGATAAATAGGTTCGTTATGAAGACCCTTATGCAATTCGCACAAAATCACAAAGGTGAAAAAAACTGCATCTCATCACTATTCCGGTTTGGGAAATGGTAGGAGGAGTGGCAAAATCTTATTTTCTGTTGCAAATATTGCGTTTACCACATCATTCATAAACCAAGGAATAATCCAAATGTAATAACTTATATAGATCCCTCATAGTAAACTCATCGGTGAATTCTGGAACATCCTTATCTGGCGGTTTATGAGTCTTGAGAAAATCATTAAAATTATCAATCACTTCTTGTTGTTCCAACCCAGACAACATCTTAAACTCATCAGATTCAACATATATCTCGAAATTATTCTCCATCTCTTCAACCCCATAACTCTTAGATTCCTTCAATTTCTCCCATTCTCTAATTTGAAATTTCTTATATCCTCCAATTCGTTCAATCTTAATTGAAAAATCATTATATAAATAATTCGAAGCCATTTGACAAATATTCTTCCATTTCGTAATCAATTCAACAACTTTTCTTTCTTCATTAACATAGCTACAAGCTTTCGCCAATGTGTCATTTTTCATTTTCCAATACTTTAATTGTTTGTCTAATTGAACCTCTTTTTGAGTTGGAGAATTATTTGCAACCAATGGTTTGAAAACCTTATACAACCTTGAACCTTCTTTTCCTATTGTATTAATAGTTAGTAGGCAATTCTAGATAAAATATGAGCTCTGTTCATACCTTTGACTTGCATTCTGAATAAATGAGTTAGATAAGACTATTGAAGTGAAGACAACCTGGTGTTTAGTTAAGGAAGTTGGCAAAAAACATTTGGCAACCAAAAAAATAAAAGCTCGCACTCAGGATCGAACTAAGGACCAACAGATTTGCAATCTGCTGCGCTACCACTGCGCCATACGAGCTTCTACATTTTTAAAAAAATTCATCAGAAATTCACAAGGTGTAAATTTATATCACGTGACAAAAATGTTTTCGTTTATATTGGCCTGAATGTTTAGGTAGTTTTCTGTCTATTTGGTTGAACATACTTTTACAAACCTTTAGTATACCTCGAGGTAAGAATAAAAAGTTTTGGGGTTCACTTGGATGAGATATTCATGTTTTAAATTTTGTATGGACGCGTGACAATCGCGTGACATACGCGTGATCAAACTTTTTGGATTTTCAAGGGTTCGGGCGATTTGCAATAACTGCCATAAATAAGACTATATACATCTGTCTATGTTTATGTCTAGGGTGAATCTAGATAAGTAAATAGAAGCAGAAGTAGGATTTGTGTTTCGATTGGGGTGGGCTCCCTCAGCTACTTGAAACGTTGCGCAATTTGAGTTCACTAAAAGATGTTCTTATCTTTCGATATAAAGCATCGAGAGGTTCTAGGAGATAATACGAGAGGTTGTTCATATGAGTCTAATGTTGTGACGGTTTTGTAAAGAGTACGAAAATAGTAAAGTAAAGTGGAAGCTTATACATTTGGTCCAAAATTTTGCAAACTTCATAGAAAAAAAAATTACAAACTTCGCAACCAAAGGAATCTTCATTGAAAAAGGCTCAAACCTCTTTCGAATGAAGTCAGAATAGATTAATTTTGCATAGTTCGCCTCAGAATCCGGGAACACTACGACATTTCAAATCTACAAAAGTCGTATGTGCATAGCTGTTCTTGGAACATAGTTAAAAAAATACTCTCCAGAACCCCCTTAGCACTACAACGCCAGTCGACATGCAACTAGCCCTAGCCGCCAAGCACATCGGAGCCAGCATCGCCACACTCGGACTAGGAGGAGCCATTTCAGATCACCCGCTTCAGGGAGAAGATGGATGATGTTCTTGCGACATTTTTGTATTGTTTTATTCTCCATTGTATTTCTCAGACGTGTCACATTTAGAGTTATTTCTGAATGCCACGCTGGAATTTTAAAGGAGGATATTTCCTTTCATTCCATATTTCTATTTTATATAGAAAGACAGACATCTTAACTTACAATCTATGAATATATATTTTGCTTATAATTTAGTTCTTAAGAGATATTATTAATAACTGAATATAACTTCGAGGTTAGTCACCTGTTAGTTCAATACTTAAATCATTTATTACTATTTAATATAGTGGTAAATTGTAAGTGAAATATTACCGGTAGAGAGTAAAGAACAAGCCCATTAATTTATCGTAAATGAAAAAAGAAAGATTTTTTTGCAAAACTTTAAATTGTTCGGAGTTCAGGAAGACAGCCACTTGATATTATATCAAACCCACATCAGCTTTTTGAATCTCATAAATTAGTTTACTATTATTATTGTATATCAGAGTGATAGTGTAACCCGTTTTCATTAGTAGTATACACAAATAGGAGTCGATAAGCAACCTACTCGTCGGTGAAAGTTGCAATGTATTGATTCTAAAAATAACAATAATTTTTGTTCGTATTTGAAATACCTTATTTACTTCTCATCAAATACGAATGTAAGCCAAAAAATTGACTTGATCTGTCTATTATACACCTAATTCTATTATTAGAAAAGCCTTTCTTTAAGGCACATTTCCGGAAGTGTAAGAAATGCCGAAGATCTAAAGAACTCTTGGTTTCTTTACTTGTTTACACAAAACACTTACAATCCGAATGCCTTTGTTAGACGAACAACATGATATCAGAGAACAATAAGAATAACCTTTGGAACCATTTGTAATTATATTATTAATGTACAATGATATGTGAATCTTTCACTAGAAGGTCAAATTAGCCGAGATGTCCAATATGGTTTTTAGTGATTGAATTCATGAATTAGTCAGAAGCCATGTGTACCTCACGCAATCAATGTAACATAGTGGCGCCCACAAAACGTTTGTGGTTTATGCAAAAAGGATGTGTCATGTAACTACCACCTTGTGTGGCAATCTATGTCAAAAGATAACGGAAAAAATTAAACAATTGTTGCAGGCAAACTCATAACCCAAGTGAAAAAATACTCCGGATCAATGTAAATTGGCAAGGCAATAATTTATCCGGTTTAAAAATAATAATATAACTTACGATCATGAAACGTGTACTCAACTGAATAAAATTGCGCTTTTGAAAATTGAGTGTGCAGTATAAATTTTTGAACCAAACGCTCATAGACAGATGATTCTATGCAGCTGTATGCCGTCCCCAGGAATATTTCTTTCCTAATACATGCATGTATGTGTATAGTGATGGATAATGTAATTGTGAAATAAAATATTTTTTACAAATCTTTGATGAATTAGGTTTATTTTTTATGTATGAAATTAATTGTCTGTACCTTTTTTCTAACGCAAGATAATAATTTTCCAAGTTTCCATTTAGCAACGCCTTATTGTTTTCAAAACAAAAAAATTTCAAAGGCGGTTATTTATAGAAAGAAGAAGTTCTTTTGATTTCTCTCTAACTGATTGATCCCAAAATATTTTATTTTTGGATCTTTTATTTTCTGTCGATAGATAGTGGGGAGAAATTATCACTACGGCGTTGTAAATGAATGAATGACCACGTAAAACAGAGAGAGGAGATTATTCAGGTCCATAATTTTTTTTTGGGTTTAAAGGGAGGTTTCAGGGGGGATGCCAAGAAGAGCAAGCTTACAGGGAGATGAATGACATGTTCATTGACTCAACCCAAGAAAAAATGAGGAGTAATTACCTAGTGATACTTTGCACAACGGAATATGGTCGAGAAAGAGTTTTTTCAACTGCACCCCAGTGTGTCAGCCCTGACTCACGAGTTGTAAACAAATGTAATTAAATTTCTGCAAGACAACAGGTGAACATTTCAAAAGAAAAGAGACACCCAACCGTAAATAGTCATCTCGTTTAAACGTTTCTTCTCAAATTTTTCTTGGACAGGGTTCTCTCTGTGGACCTGACCGGACTATCCGCCCGGGCTTTGGTACTGTTTTTTGTTTTTCATTCTTTCGCATCCGACCGCTACGGAACGGACGCCTTAATTTTTTTTGGGTCGATGGATGCAAAAACACCTGAAGAGAAGAAGATACACATAATAATCTCTATTATAATTAATATATTCAAGAAATGAAAAACTATAAAACAACCAATGGCAAATCAGCCAAACTATTAACTTCTATAAAAAAACCCATTAAAAAACCCATATGAATAAATAAATAATCGTAAACACCATAATAATAACCCTTAAAAACCCAACTCTATTTTTATACTTTCGATTTTCTTAATTCAATTACTGAATCAATGATATCTCCAATTACATCTAAACCCCAAGTCATTGGTTTACTAAATGTATAATCAATACCAATTGATTTAAACAACTTCAAATCCAGAGGACTATTCATTGTAGTAACTGCAATTAATCCCCAATTATTCTTAGTTGAATCAAGTCTAATATGTTGAGCTAAATCAATACCAGTAACTTCTGGCATTTCAATATCTAAAAAAACAACATCAAATTTATTGACTGTTAAAATATCTTTAACTAATCTAGAATCTTGTATTTGTGTTATTGTTGATCTTGGATATATTTTGGATAAAATTCGATTTAATATTTTTAAATTAATTAAATTATCATCAACAATTAAGAAATTATATGGAGTAAGATTTTTAAAGGGTTGGATTGAAGGTCTGGTAGTCGTTATATAATCTTTTTGAATAGGAGGTGTACATACTTCAAATGGAGGAGTTAAGGGTGAATAAGCTTCTTCTTCATTATTGAATGGGTTTATATCGATTTCAAAAGTATCTTGATATTCTTGTTCTTCTTGTTCATCTTCGTCACTACTTCCATCCAGTTCTCTATCAGATACTGTTTCTACTGATAAGGTCGGTTTATTGATGTGATAATCTGTTAATGATTTTATGGTTGATAATGATACTTGTGAAGATACAGATGAAGGAGTCAGAGTCTCGTTGGTGGCTCTGCCAAAGTATGGAATTGGTGTAAAGTAGTCCATCTTTAACATAATTGATCAGTTTCCTATATTGCTTCTTATTGAATAAAAGGGGGACGCGTTTGATTTTCCTCAATATATAAGTGGTATATCTTTTTTGCAGGATATGTTAATTCGCAAAAAAGGGTTGAATGTGTAAAATGCAAAATTCTATTCGGAGATATTTGGTAAGTCCGGAATACTAGGAACGCATACACTAGCGAATAAAGTAAGTGGTAGTAAATAGTAATACAGTTGTTGTAAAATGCAATCTAGTAGCGATTGGATAGGGGAGAGCTTGATATATAAAAAAGTACAGATTGAGAAAAACAGTAAAAATTTTTATCTAGAAAATTCTATTGGGATTCATTCATTGATTATATATAAATACAGATTAATTTAATAATATAAGGCGGTTTTATTTTTATTATTATTATTTATTTTTATTTATTATTGCTCATTATTTTTTAAAATTTTTGCGTTTTTTGTGGTTGCCGGTTTCATAAGCTTATTTTTTATTTTTATGCAGCATACATAAAAAAATAATTTGGATCTTCACAAACAAAAAGATTTAAAAAATATTCTTTTACAATAAAATTTAATTTTTCTTCTTTCTTTCTTCTGCCCCTCGCAGAACAACCGCAAAGAAAGAAACTAAATTAGTGATTTGTTACAGTATAAATTGAAATGGTAACAACTAACGATTGAAAAATGTGGAGATTATAAATACATAGAATAGACTCCCGGGATCTACAACGTCCAAGAGAGACAAACCCACATGAAAGAATCAACTGTACGAGAAAGCGAGAACCCATCTCAATCTGCTACCCGCCGTCAAAACTCACTGTTGATGATCGCCTATTTGTACATACATAACCATTATTAAACGTTTCATAAATGTAGGCGAACGACTTTATTTGTTCTCTTAAACGCCAAATACTTTCAATCATCACACGCTTATCTTCAGTTGAAATTAGTGTTTTAAGAGACTATGTGAATGTACTGTACCACAACACAAACTATTGTTGTGTTTTGCTTTGCTGGACAAAATTTTTCAAAATTTTCTTTCACAATGAAAATCATTTTTCATTTACCAAATGTAGAAAAACTTAAACCTTTTGTTGCTTGTCGTTAGTTCTTTACTTTGAGTATTGATCTGTAATTTAAGTTATTTCAACCCCTGCGTTTGACTAAAAAAATGGGTTGCATTTATAAATATTCTTTTTAGTCCATACCATGATGTTACCTCACTCTAAACGAGCCAACGTAGTTGCTAAATATTTCAAGTTGAAACCCGGTGGTTCCACAGGGGGAGGCGCCACACATGATAATCAGTCTTTTTCGGAGAACAGTATACTAACCCGATTGTGATAAGCTGATTACCTTTATTTAAGGTTTTTCTCGGAGTTATAAGTAAATGGCTCAGTAAATGGCTTGAAAGATATTTTCGATATTGACAACACAACACTGTGTGTCTAGTAGCCTCTAACATACAAGCTTGGTTACTAAGTAAGAAATGGTAGAGATTGCAACATAACCAGAATTCCAGAGCTCATAAAACTAAATTCACGTTTTCTTACCAAATGAGTGTCTACCCGTGTTGAAAGGAGTAATGTATGAACTTGGTATCTACATTTTATTTTTCTTTGTGTTTTATCACCAAAATGTGAATTAGACATTTGGCGAGAGAAGTGAATGTTACACAGAGTTATTGTTTTCTTTGTTTTTTTCGGTAGTTGTACCCCTAGTGGCTACGATCATACGGTAATTTATATTTTTAATGGTATATTTACACATCATCCTATGCAGTCAACTGTTTGATACAAGAATGTCTCAAAACTTAAAATTCTAAAAATGTTACAACTTACTATGCTGGCTAGACACATTTCATTTCATCTCTAATCAAGTTGCTCTTCTCCATCTGATCCCTTCTCTCTCGTTATTCATTTTGGTAATTTGAGCAATCTCACTCATCAACTTAATACACTTGTCAATATTCTCTCCTCTTGGTGCACATACAGGAACAATTTTCCAATCTGGATGATAGTTTTCCAAATGTTTTTTCAATGAATGATAATTTTCACCATGTGCACTTAAATCGGCTTTGGTTGCAACAATCAACACTTGTTTATCTTTCATTCTTTTTTCACCGACTTCTTCCAATAATAAATTCAAATCATCAACCGGATTTTCAGAATCTAATGCTATTACAAATACTAATCCTGCTGATCTTTCAATATGTCTAAGGAAATCCAATCCCATCCCTTTATTTTCCGATGCTCCCTTAATAATACCAGGAATATCAGCAACAGTGAAAGGATCTTTATCAATTGTAGTGAAGATGGTTCCTACAGTTGGTTGTAAGGTTGTAAATTTCCAATCTCCAACTCTTGGTCTTGCTCTTGATATAGCTCTTAATAAAGATGATTTACCAGCATTAGGTAATCCAACTAAACCTAAATCAGCAATTAACTTCAATTCAAATAAGAAATGTGCCGTAATTCCAGGACGTCCAACTTTACAGAATCGAGGATTACGAATATTATTAGTTAAGAAATGCATATTTCCCATTCCACCTCTACCACCTTTCAAAATCAACATTGGTTTTTCCATAACTTTATTACAATCAAAACCCAACATTGGGAATTTATCATACCTAATCTCTTCATCAATAGTTTCATTATCATATTGAACAACTCTTTTGTTCAATTCCTTAAAAAAATCTTTCGACCTATAAGTTTCCTCATCAGCATCTTTAAATACCCAACCTTCGCCCGGATTATATCCACCTCTAAACAACTGAATATTATTATAATCATCACATTTCATCTGAAGAAATAAATCATCCAAAGTCTGCCCCTCCTTCCAACTCAAATATCTCCTCAACTCCGCTGGGTCAGGTATCCATCTAATCATCGTGCCCCTTGGGACTTCAATCACAACATCCTCACCAAGTTTTCCATCCAATTGATCCCCAGAACCAGTTAAACCCGGTTTCGCAACATATGCACTCCTCAAACCATGCAATGAATTCAACCCCGATTCAACCACTTTGATATACACATCCCCCCCATTTCCACCATCACCCCCATCAGGAGGACCAGTCGGTTTGAACGCATCCCTAAAGAATGACACACATCCATTCCCACCATTCCCACTCACCATTTTCACGATTTTCAAATCCACAAATTTTTTGTTTTCAATCTTGGCGGCCCGTTTGGCGAATTGGGCCATAGTGCTGGAATAAAAGACATGATGGGAATGATGGGCATTACCCAGGAAATAACCAGCAAATGAAAGACATCTATCCGTTAAGCCAATTCGATCCCTAGTGGTGAGGGGTGTATAAGTAATAGAAGTGTTATTGTCGGAGATTGTGACTGGAGGGAATTGACTGGGTGGTTCTTCGGTGTGGAGGATGAAGTTTGGTAATGGTTCTCCACTGGCTTGGGAATGGAGGTGACGTTCGAATTCTGGTTCGTTTGATTCTGGTTCCGGGTCGAATTCTTGTTCGAGGTCGAGATCGAATTCGGTAACATATTCTTCATTATCGGGGGTTTTCTTCCGGTATAAACAAGTTCCCTGAGAGAAGTGTCTGGTTGGGATTGTTTGCCTCGTTTGTAATGGTCGCAATGTATGCCATGCTCGAAATGTTCTTATCATTTTTGATGGGGCTAAGAGGGGATTAGATATTCTGTGATTGGAGAGATATTTGGGGGAAAATAAATTTGTTCGATGGGGGATGAAAAAAATCGGTGCGAAAATTTAAAAGTGATGGTTGCAAACTGGAATCATTAAATAGCCAAACCCTAATCAGCTCAACAACGAATAGAAACTTCTTGAAAGGGAGGCAATAACCAGTGAATTGGCCAACGTAATATCCAATCTATCTCTGCAATAGAACCAATTCAACATAGGCTGACTAAGTCACCCATTTGTGCAGTTGGTATTCCAGAACAGGATCCTTGCTTTACCAATAGAATGCTTTATCATATCCATACATGTTAAAGATTCTACTTAGATGCAAATTTAGAGAGACGTTTCAGAATAGGCAAACCTTCGCCTTTCTGAAGGAACCGCTCATGGACATCTCCACCGCTACCGGAATTAACATCTACACGTGACTCCCCGGAATTTTTCAATTTTTTTTCTTTTGTTCGCTACAATTGATAAACGAGATGATCTTCACAATTTTCAATAACCCCCCTACAACCCAAAGTCAAACCATACCCAACATGTCATTCAAAGAATTAGGAGTCGCAAGATGGCTCAGTGAAGCCCTAGATGCTATGAAAATCTATACCCCAACTGCTATTCAATCAGCCTGTATACCCGCAATTCTCAAGGGGCATGATTGTATTGGGGGAGCAAAAACCGGTAGTGGTAAAACCATCGCCTTTGCTGCACCTATGATGACACAATGGTCAGAAGATCCATTTGGGATTTTTGGATTGGTGCTTACACCAACTCGAGAATTAGCTCTTCAGATTGCTGAACAATTTGCGGCATTAGGTGCCAATATGAATATTAAAGTGAGTGTGATTGTTGGTGGGGAGGATATCGTGAAACAAGCACTTGAATTACAAAAGAGACCACATTTTGTGATTGCTACTCCTGGAAGATTGGCTGACCATATTTTAAATAGTGGGGAGGAGACTATTAAGGGGTTGAAGAGTATTAAATATTTAGTGCTTGATGAGGCTGATAGATTGTTGAGTAATAGTTTTGCTAGTGATTTGGAACGATGTTTTAAAGTGTTACCATCCGGTGAAAAGAGACAGACTTTGTTGTTTACTGCTACTGTTACTGATGCAGTACGTACTTTGAAAGATAAACCTACACCAAAGGGGAAATTACCCGTGTTTATGCATGAAGTTGAAACAGTAGATAAAGTTGCTATTCCATCTACTTTAAAAATCAAATATGTATTTGTACCTTCATATGTCAAAGAAGCATATTTGAATAGTATACTTAAACTTGATCAATATAAGGATTCCACCGCGGTTATATTTGTGAATAGAACCATAACTGCCGAAGTCCTTCGTCGTACTTTAAGAAAACTTGAATTTAGAGTTGCATCGTATGTAAGTGTTTACGGAGTTCGACTTGCATATTTGAGGAATGTATCTAAGTTTCGCGGTGCAGCTAGGATTCTTATTGCTACAGATGTTGCATCTAGAGGGTTAGATATTCCAAGTGTTGAATTAGTGGTGAATTTCGATATTCCTGCCGATCCAGATGATTTCATTCATAGAGTAGGTAGAACTGCAAGAGCAGGTAGAAAGGGGGATGCGATCTCGATTGTTGGGGAGAAAGATATAGAAAGGTAGGTTTCATAACTTCTTTCTTATTTATTTTTCTACCTAAATAACCTTCTTCAGTCCGATGATAAAGTTATCAAGGAGTCTTTGACTACAACTTCGGTAGCTAAGCGTGAATCAATGATGGAGATGGATAAAGAAAACTTTGGGGAACGTAGAAAGATCAACAAGAGAAAACATGGGAAGGAAGAACCAGTTAAGAAGTTTAACAAGAAGACTAAAGCATAGAGATAATTTATAGAATTTTAATTAATAAATAAATAACATTAAAGTATATACACTCTATCAAGACTCCTGTAGATATTCATCTATTAACATCGATATATTAATAGCCGCTAGGGTTATGATAATACCAGTCATAACAATCATCGTACTAAGATTATTAAAACTATAAGTTTGAATCTTACGCTGAGCATATCTCAGTACCGTAATAAAATAATTAACCCCACTAATTATTAAAACAATCAATGAAAAGAACAATAAAGCATATGACATTCCAGTAGCAAATCTTGTATGATACTTCTTATAGCGATCACTGGGATCAGTTGGCTGTTTGTCACCAGAAGTATCCAATTTGAAATTTAGGATTATACCCAAGGCAGTAAAGAATAATGCGGTTGAGAATCGTATAAAGGTCAAACATGTTCTTTCCAGCTGTAGCACATCTCTAGGCTCTGATGTTAGCACTTTTAATACTAAACTATAAGGAAATATACTAGTATGTGTTGTCGAGGGTTGTTGTTCTACTGTTTCTAAAATGGTTTCTACCAGAGATACCGATCTTACACGTTCTAGCCTTGGCGAGCATGTTCCTGAGCGAATAGCGCCCTGTGGAGGGACATATACCTCGATATTTGAATCCAGTTCCATTATATCTGTCATTGCAAATCCAACTTCTCCCTTTTCAATTCTTTTATCGAACAGCTGTTGCTTCCTCTGTTGGGGTTCCGTCTCGGTCTATAGTATCTTCTGTATGACTGAGTAGCCGATTTAGAGTTTTTCAGCACAGAAACACGTTATTTTTTTAATTTCTTTTTTTAATATGGATGGTTGTATGCAGTCCCTCTTATTTCTTGTTTTTAGTAGTGCAAACCACATTTTTACATGATACTTTCCTTTACAACAATAACAACCAGTACAACTCACCCCCGGTCCCCCCCACAACACATAGTCCGCAGTGAGGAGGTGGTGAGATTTCTTCATCTACAGCTATACTCATGTTTTCAGTTATTACAACAAGCGTGTAAAAACTGTGGACATACCCACTTTGCTGTGAATAGATATACAGCAGCAGGAGATGTTTCATGTCTTCGATGTGGAACAGTATTGGAAGAAAATCCAATTGTCAGTGAAGTCCAATTCGGTGAATCTTCCTCAGGTGCAGCTATGGTACATGGTGCCATGGTTGGAGCTGATCAAGCTAGAGCAACATTTGGTGGACGTCAAAATGCCATGGAAAGTAGAGAACAAACTTTAGCTAATGGGAAACGAAAAATAAGAAGAATAGCTGCTGCTTTAAGTATTCCTGATTATATCGCTGATGCTGCTGGTGAATGGTTTAGATTGGCTTTGACCTTGAATTTTGTCCAAGGAAGAAGATCTAATAATGTATTGGCGACTTGTTTATATGTTGCTTGTAGAAAGGAAAAGACTCATCATATGTTGATTGATTTTAGTTCAAGATTACAAATTTCAGTGTTCTCGTTGGGTGCAACTTTTTTGAAAATGGTTAAAGCTTTACATATTACATCGTTGCCTTTGGCTGATCCGTCACTTTTTATTCAACATTTTGCTGAGAAATTGGATTTTAAAGAGAAGAATACCAAAGTGGTAAAAGATGCAGTGAAATTAGCACAAAGAATGTCAGATGATTGGATTCATGAAGGTAGAAGACCTGCAGGTATTGCAGGAGCATGTGTATTGTTAGCTGCAAGAATGAATAATTTTAGAAGAACTCATGCCGAAATTGTGGCTGTTGCTCATGTTGGTGAAGAAACTTTACAAAGAAGATTAAATGAATTTAGAAAAACAAAAGCCGGTGAATTAACTGTGAAATCATTTAGAGAAGTTGAAAAACTTGAAAGTTCGAATCCACCTTCTTTTACTAAGAATAGACAATTAGAAAGAAAAATTAGTAGACAATTAGAATTAGAAGAAAAGTTTTCGAAATTGACTGATAAAGATGACGAATTGGCGAAGTTGCCTAAAGAAGAAAAAGAAAAGCAAATGTTATTAAATACCATTTTGACTGATATTACTTTAACTCAAGATGAAATATCAAGTGAAATTGATAGGATTCTTAAAAGAAAGAAGGAAAAATTGAAAAATGCCCTTTATAGAACTCCATATGAACAAACTGACACACGTGAAAACGATTTAGATAAAATTTGGAATCTTAATTGGCCCAAAAACTTAGTTAAGAACTTACCCAAAACTGAAGACATTTTGAAAAGTGTATCATCCGAAGTTGAATTGAATTCTGACGATGACGATGAAATAGTATTAGAAAGTCAATTAACAGCCGAAGAAAAAGAAATGAAAGAAAGAATATGGACTGGTCTTAATCATGACTTTTTAGTAGAACAAGAACGAAAAAGATTAAAACAAGAAGCAGATGAATTAACTGGTAATACTTCAGCATCTAATCGTCGTAAAAGAACCAGAACTACTTCCTTACCACCAGAATTACGTGATGCATTCCCAGGTGTTCAAATCCATGATGACGGGACTGGAATATCAGCTGCTCATAGTGCTACTTCACATATTCAAAAAACAGCTGTTTCGAAAAAGATTAATTATGAAAATCTTCAAGGATTATTTAACCCTGCAAACCTAAATTAGAAGTTGTTGTTTTTATATTATTTATTTGTTTAGTAGGTTAGTCTTTATTGGGTTTGTTTGAAAAGTGTTGGGTTTATGAGTTCTCTTCTTCTTCTTATTACTATTAATATTTGGTAATATTGTAAATATGGTTTCTACATTTAAGTTCAATATAAAATTTAATTTAATTGTTTAAGGCAACCGGGTAAGTTAAGACAGCGATGGTTTTTTATTACAGTAAAACCTAAACGCCAACCAACGTTTTTTACAAGCACCTTCAAGATTTGGGTATATTCACTCTTCCTCTATTCGTGCACTCCAAACAATGTCAGGGAAGCGTAAAAGAGCATTGGAACGTGGGGCTAAGATTGATTTAGCTTTTCAAGCATTGTCTGTTATTCCTAAACCCTCCGTAAGCTCCATTGCAAGAAAATTTGGAATCTCTCCGTCCACCCTTCAATTTAGAGTGAATGGGGGCCAGAATAGAGTTGCAGCTCATGAAGATCAGATGCCAGTGAAGCTAATCCAAGAAGCAATGCTTGCTAACTGGATTTTAAGAAGTAGCTTTGAAGGTAGACCTGTTAGTCGTAGGCAATTGATTGGTTTTGCTGCTGAAATTGCTATCGCAAATGGCTATGAGAATAAATTGCCACCATATTGGGTGAAAAAGTTCTTGGACAGGCATAATGATCTGAAAAAAGCAACCCAGCAAACTATTATCCCCTCAGTGATACCAGAAGCTGTTGCTGCAGAAGCATTGCTAGATCATACGGTAAGGCTCTTCGAGAGGACGAGGTTTCACCAGAAGATACTTGGAGTATAGAGGAGACGGGTCTAAAAACGGGTCAAGGTAGCAACGAAATGGGAGCTATAGAATTACCAAAGTTAAGAAAGGCTTCAAATGGTAAACAGTGTGACGAAGCTAGGATAATTGGTATGTCTTGGCAGAATAAAAAACTTCTTGCATGGTTCCAGATAATGTCGGGAAAACGACTAGTTCACAACTTACGAAGGCGATGAACCCACTCGATCCGGAAACTCCTCCCAATGAATGTCTAACCATTGAATTCACAAGTCCCAAGAAACCAAAAGAGGCATATAAGAGTTTGGCTAGATTGACTGATCAAACACTTTCTCCAAGAACCAGAGCGGAGCATTCGTGGAACATTTGTCGGTTTATGGAAAAGCAGGTAACAGAAATCTAAAAATCAAGAAACAAAGAGATTACAGGCTGAACTAGAGCCCAAGAAACCTCAGAGTAAAAGAAACGTTTCAAGCCTGAACTTAACAAGCTCTTTAAACAAGGATAGGAAATTTTTGGAGAAGTGGCCTGGGTAGGTCTGGAAAGGCAGAAAAATGAAGAGAGGAAGCATCCCGAAAAGGTAAAAACTAAAATGAAAGAGAACTCTAAGAGGAATCAGACTGCCCTGTCCCGTACAGACAGGGTTAATTTGTTCATGTAAAGTAACTCCATATATATAGCTAAATAAATTTGTGCTTCTTTGTAACCGACAACTGGTTCCAAACGATCGTTTTTTGTAACAAAAATTGTTAAATAATATTTGCAGCAAATTGATTTCTTTTTTTCCAGTGCTATATTTTCTCTCTCATCGCACTGTCAAATTTGTTTGCTTGCTAGTACGGGAATTCGCACCAGGCTAGTTTCGCTACGCCAAAAAAAAAAAAATTCCATAGCAGAGATGCCCATCTCTCTCTCTTTATCAAAACCATTTCTTAAAGGAAGCTACATACCACAAAGGAAAACTTAAACAACAAGCATGGGAAAGAAAAGAAGAGCCGCTATTTTACCTACCAATATCATTCTCTTACAGAATGTTGTACGTAGAGATCCAGAATCTTATCATGAAGAATTTTTACAACAATATTCTCATTATGAATCATTAAGAGATTTATTCCTCATGAATCCAGCTGGAGCAGATAGAGCTACTGAATTTGGAGATTTGATTGGATTCGTATCTGCTGTTTGTGCTTGTTATCCTAAAGAAACTGCTAATTTCCCAGAAGAATTAAAGACGATTTTATTAAATACTCATCGTGATTTATCCCCTGATTTAAGAGAAAAGATTATTCAATGTTTAACAATGTTAAGAAATAAAGATATAATCAGTGCTGAATCTTTGATTCAAACAATCTTCCCACTTTTGACTGCTTATAGTGCTGCTAATTCTCATGCTGGACAACATGTTAAACAAATGAGGCGACAAATTTATACCACCTTGATTTCGTTGTTAAAATCAGTAAATACTGGTGCTAAGAATCAAAAATTAAATAGATCAACTCAAGCTTTATTGTTTAATTTATTGGAACAAAGAGATAATCAAGGTTTATGGGCTACTAAAAATTGGTCTCTTAATACCTCTTCTCCATAAACCCTACTAAGTGCATGCCAACTTTTCATGACTCAAGCAGCATTACATCCAGATGCTAAAGTTGCGATTGCAGGTGCTAGATTCTTTTTAGGTGCCGACAAGGAAAGAGAAGAAAATTTTGATGAATCTTCTGATGAAGAAGGATTCGATATGAATGAACTTAAACATAAATTAAAGGTCAATAAGAAATCTTCAAAAAGAGGAAAGAGATTAGAACAAGCAGTCAAACAAATGAAAAAGAAAAACGGTCCAAAACATTCAGCTACTTATTTAAACTTCTCCGCTATCCATTTATTAAGAGATCCTCAAGGTTTTGCTGAACAATTATTCACTAATCATTTATCCAGTAAAAACTCCAATAAATTCGATCTTGATCAAAAAATCACATTTATGAACCTTATCTCAAGATTAATCGGTACCCATAAATTAATCGTCTTAGGTATCTATTCATTCTTTTTGAAATACTTAACACCAAAACAAAGAAACGTTACACAAATCATGGCCGCATCCGCCCAGGCTTCTCATGATTTAGTCCCCCCTGAATCAATCCAAACCGTAGTCAGAAAAATCGCCGACGAATTCGTTAGTGATGGTGTGGCTGCAGAAGTCGCCTCCGCCGGTTTGAATACCATTCGTGAAATCTTATCCAGAGCTCCATTAGCTATCGATGCTACATTATTACAAGATTTGACTGAATATAAAGGATCGAAATCAAAAGCAGTTATGATGGCAGCTAGATCTTTGATTTCTTTATATAGAGAAGTAGCCCCAGAAATGTTGTTGAGGAAAGATAGAGGTAAGACTGCCAGTATTGGATTACAACATGGTGAAAAGGCAGGATTACCTCAATATGGGGTTGAGAATACTGTTACTTCTATTCCTGGTCTTGATTTGTTGATGAAATGGAGAAAGGAACAAGGAATTGAAGGAAATGAAGATGAAGAAGATGATGCTAATTGGGAAGTTGAAGAAGATGAGGATGGTGATGATATTGAAGGTGATTGGGTTACCGTTGATTCTGATAAGGAAATTAATATCTCCGATAGTGAAGATGAAAAGGATGACGAGGAAGAAGATGACAAAGAAGAAGAATCTACCAAGGAAGGAGAAGTTTCTGATTTGGATTTATCTTCCGATGAAGAAGAAGAAGAAGTAGGCGATGACGATGAATCTGATCAACCTCCAAAGAAGAAGACAAAGACTGAACCTACCAAACAAGAACAAGCAGAAGAAGCCCAAAAAGCCATGAATGAATTATTGTCCAGTAGAATCTTAACTCCTGCCGATTTCGCCAAATTAGAAGAATTAAGAACAGAAGCAGGTGTAGCTAAAGTCATGGGTATTGTTAATGAAGAAGAAGTTGATTCTACTACTTTGGTAGGAAAGGTCAAATACAAACAATTACGTGAAGAAAGAATTGCTCATATGAAAGAAGGAAGAGAAGATCGTGAGAAATATGGATCTAGAAAGGGGAAGAGAGAACAACCACATTCTACTACTAATAAAGAAAAGGCAAGAAAGAAGAATTTCGTAATGATGATTCATAAGAAGGCAGTCCAAGGTAAGCAGAAATTATCTTTACGTGATAGACAAAAGGTTTTACGTGCTCATATTGATAAGCAAAAGAAGAAGGGTCATTAGCTTTAAGGTTTTCAAACGTTATGTAAATTATACAGTATATAGAGGATAATTATAAAATTAAAAAAAAAGAATCTTCTTGTAATAGTAGTTGTAGTAGTAGAAGTGACATACATATGTTGATGATACAAATTAACAAATACAAATAAAATAAAATATCAAATAAAACAAACCAATTCAGTTAAAACAGGAGAAGTGAAAATCTAGGACACAGGAATTATAACAAAACTTAATTAGCAGCATGAGAAGATGATGATGAAGAAGACTTCTTTTTCTTCTTTTCACTTCTTTCCTTGTCAGATTTACGTTTCTTATGAGATTTCTTTGGAGCTTCAGAAGAACTACTTTCAACCTTTGGGGGTTCAACAACAGGAATCTTAACTTCAGGCTTTTCTTCTTCGACTACAGGAACCAAAGAAGCAATAGAAACGTCAGCATCATGTTTATCATCCTCTAACTTAGTTTGATATTTTTCCTTTAAGACATTATAATCTTTTAATTCACTTCTATATCTATCTTGCCATTTTTGCTTTTCTTCAGCAGAAATTTCCATCCAACGATCTTTAACAATTGAATTCATTTCAATTGCATTCAAAGAACCCAATCCTTTCTTTTCTCTTTCTTCAGCAATTTGTTTACGTGTATGATAAGCAAACGCGAAATACATAGTCAATGGTTTCTTTGGAGCATTTGGATCTTTGACAAGGAAGAAGAAGAAGAACTGAAGAAAATGAAGAAGGAATACAAGTCCTCGTCGTCGGACAGCAGCAGCAGCAACATCGGCAGGATTAAGGGTTTCACCATTAGAGATGGTGGCTTTGGCAATTTGTCCTAATGAAGCACTTAATTCGGCCAATTGGTCAGCTGGAAGGGCATCGACATTGGCAGTTTTGTAGAAGTTTACAGCAGCAGCAGCGGCTTCTTGAGCAGCCTTGGATAATTCAAAAAGGGAAGCTACGAGGGCATCCTTCGAGTTCTTTAAGTCAGACATATAAGATATTTTTTTTTGGTCTTTTGCGAATGAGATGGTAGTGCTCTGGTAGTGAGAGTTTGAAATGTTTTCGTGGTGGGAAATGTGGTGGTGGTGGTAAAAAGAGATTGTGGTACGAAAAATTTTAGGGAGGTGAGAGGGAAGGGGAAGGGAAACGGGGGGAATGCTGGTGGAACTGAAAAAAAAAGCTTTTCTTCCATTCGCTTGACTGTGAAAAAAAAAAAAATTGCATGATTGTTTTCGCACCACGGCGATTTTTTTTACTGACTGTCAGTGAAAAAAAAAAATCGCAACGCGATTAGAATATCATCTGCAAGTTATTTTTTTTTCTGGGACTGGGGCGTACATTTTTCCTGCAACGGAGATTTGCAAACGATTCTGCTCACAACCCAATGAGTCGACTTGCATATTGAATATTGTAGATGAAGAAAACCTATAGAGAATCTGTAGAATAGGGCATCATAACCGGGTAACTTGTAAGGTTCAACACAGACCTATCTCTGAATTCTTAACATAATTTATGCAAAGCCTTGCACGGGGCAAAAAAATATAAAGTTTCAGTTCCGTCCCTCTCCCCAATACCCTACGCGGTCATCTCATTATCTCAGATAGCCGGACAAGACAGAACTACCACGGTAACCAATCTTGAAATAAAAAATTTACTGATATAAGTATATATTGTTTCTCACTATATAATCTAATCTAAACACCTTAACGTTACAAGAAGCATCATTTTGCAAGTTGGAACCACCATGGTTGAGGGAAATAAATTGTTACTCGGTTGGAAAAATAACACCCGCAGGCGAGAGCGGATAATTTTTGATCCAGAAAAAGATTCGAATATCCAGACCGACCCATCCTTTACTCTTTACAAAATATCAGTAAGAGAATGAGAAACATTGCTATCAGATTCCAACAGCTTCGACATAAACATAACTACGCAATAGCATGTCCCGGTCAAGGGTTCTATCGAAACGGATTATTAGAAATCAACAAAAAACACGAATCATTATTTCGTGAATATCTCGAACAAATAGATGAAACATTAGGTGAAAATTTCTCCAAAAATCTCTATGCTCAAGATGAATCAATAGCGAAAGAATGGTTAGGCAAAACCTCAAATGCCCAACCTGCGATATTGGCATCTACATATATCCTTCTGAAAATCATTAATAAACAATATGGAATTGATCTAGTGGGGAATTCCAAATATTTATTAGGACATTCATTAGGAGAATATACTGCGTTGTTATTATCTGGGATTTTAGATTTCCCAACTGCGCTTAAATTGGTACGTAAACGAGGTCAATTGATGGTTGTTTACAAATTATTGTTATTACCCTTTAGGTTTATACCTTACGATCGTAATAAGTTGAGAGATAGTACTACTTTTGATCAAGTCTTGTCCGAAGCATATGATTGGGGAGTAGTTGCAAATATCAATTCCATTAATCAAATCGTCATAAGTGGTGAAAATGATCGATTGATTGAATTTTCCAATAATCTTAGAAAGACATTACCCAAATTAAGAACTATTCCATTACCGGTCTCGATCCCATTTCATAATAAAATCTTGGAATCAATCGTGCCGGAATTATCTACAATAGTTTATGGCAAATTACACGAGCAAAAGATTCCAATTATTTCCAATGTCGATGCGAAAATCTCGACAGTACTGAAGGAAACGATGTCTAAGACATTACAAGGTAATTATCAACCAGTTCGTTGGTTGGAATCAATGCAATTCCTCGAGAAGAATAGTGAAGATATTGATTTTGTATTAAGTTTTGGACCGGGTAATGTTCTTCATGGGATTAATTCTAAATATAAGGTGAAATCCATTGGTGTTGATGATATTGACGAGAATGCGGAATTATTTGTTTCAATGAGATGAGGTGGGCTGTTGTTGTAGTGGCTCAGTTGGGGCTCGCTCAAACTTTAAAGTTTGAGCAAAAGTAACATGATGCCTGAAAAGCCACATTGCTGTTTCTCTAACGCGCAAATTGGTTGATAAGAAATTGTTTAAGTTTGTGTAACTAATTCAGAATCAGAGTCAAAAAAAAATAGAATAGAAAATTTTTCAGATGCAACAACAAACTGCTGCAATATACGATCTCTAACTCCTGTGGCCCATAAAAAAATACTTCAGATGGAATTTTTCAATTTCGACACATTTTTCATTGACAGTATTTTATTTTATTTCCTCTTCTCTCTTCTCTTTCTTCTTCTTCTTCTCTTTCTTCTCTTCATCTTCCAAAAAAGTATAAATCTTATTTATTCACACAATGGTTGCCCAACTCATCGATGGTAAAGCCATTGCCTTACAAGTTCGTACCCGAGTCCATGACGAAATCTCCCAATTCCAATCCAAACACCCAGATTTCAAACCCCAATTAACAATCGTCCAAATTGGTGACCGTCCCGATTCATCCACCTATGTCCGCATGAAATTAAAAGCCGCCCAAGAAGCTTCCATCAATTGTGAAATTATGAAATTACCCGAATCAATCTCGGAATTTGAATTATTAAATCAAGTTGAAAAATTAAATAATTCTTTGAGCGTGGATGGGAAAAACCAAGTTAATGGTAATGGAAGGGTATAACTACTTCGATTCTAGTGGCTGCGCGTTTTGGCTGAAAAAGATGTCGATGGGTTTGGACCTTATAATGTTGGTGAATTGGCTAAAAAGGGGGGTGAACCTTTATTTTTACCATGTACTCCCAAAGGGATCATGCATTTGTTAACTACTTCAGGAGTGGAATTACAAGGTGCTAATGCGGTTGTTTTGGGTAGGTCTGATATTGTGGGTAAACCAATGGCTAATTTGTTAACTAAGGCAAATGCAAATGTTACTATTTTACATTCGAAATCTACGGTGGAACATATTCAAGAATATCTTGCTCATGCTGATATTGTGGTTGCTGCTATTGGACAACCATATTTCATTAAAGGAGGCTGGATTAAACCTGGAGCGGTTGTGATTGATGTCGGAACCAATTTCATTCCTGATTCTACCAAGAAATCTGGTTCTCGTATGGTTGGTGATGTTGAATTTGAAGCTGCTTATGAAAGAGCAAGATTAATCACCCCGGTCCCAGGAGGGGTTGGTCCAATGACTGTGGCATGTTTAAACCTTTTACAGCACTAACGACGATTCTCTGCAATACGTCAGTTATTAGTTTGAGCAAAATTCACCAATCCCTTGAGATTACAATTACAAACTCCAGTACCATCTGATTTTGAAATTAGTCGTGCACAACAACCCAAAAGAATTAATCAAGTTGCTAAAGAAGCTGGGATTTTGGATTCTGAATTAGAACCATTTGGGTTTTATAAAGCAAAAGTATCCCTTGATCTTTTGAAACGTCTACAAAATAAAGTCAATGGGAAATATGTCTTGGTGACTGGTATTACCCCAACTCCTTTAGGTGAAGGGAAATCCACCACTACGGTGGGTTTAGCACAAGCTTTGGGTGCTCATTTACAAAAGAATGTCTTTGCCAATGTTAGACAACCATCAATGGGACCTACATTCGGTATTAAAGGAGGTGCTGCCGGTGGGGGATATTCTCAAGTTATCCCCATGGATGAATTCAATATGCATGTTACTGGTGATATTCATGCTATTACTATGGCTAACAATTTATTGGCCGCTGCTATTGATACAAGAATGTTTCATGAAGATACTCAAAAAGATGGTCCATTATATAAGAGATTAGTGCCTGCCAAAAAGGGGGAAAGAAAATTCACGGCTTCAATGTTGAGAAGATTAGAAAAATTGGGAATTAATAAGACTGATCCAGATAGTTTGACTCCAGAAGAAATTACTGCGTTTGCAAGATTGGATATTGATCCTGAATCAATTACTTGGAGAAGAGTCGTTGATTGTAATGATAGATTCTTGAGAGGAATTACTATTGGTGAAGCACCAACTGAAAAGGGACACATTAGAAAAACTGGTTTCGATATTACTGTTGCTTCTGAATGTATGGCTATTTTAGCCTTAGCTAACTCCTTGCAAGATTTAAGAGAAAGATTAGGTAAGATGGTTATTGGATCTTCTAAAGCTGGTGAACCAGTTACTTGTGAAGATATTGGATGTGCAGGTGCTTTAACTGCTTTATTAAAAGATGCCATTAAACCAAATATTATGCAAACTTTAGAAGGTACTCCAGTTTTTGTTCATGCTGGTCCATTTGCTAATATTTCAATTGGTGCTTCTTCAATTTTGGCCGATAAGATGGCATTAAAATTAGCTGGTACCTCACCTGATTTAACTCCAGAAGAAAGACAAGAACAAGAAGGATATGTTGTTACTGAAGCTGGATTTGATTTCACCATGGGTGGTGAAAGATTTATTAATATTAAATGTAGATCTTCAGGATTGGTTCCAGATGTTATTGTTATTGTTGCTACTGTTCGTGCTTTGAAAGTTCATGGTGGTGGTCCAGAAGTTAAAGCTGGTGCACCATTGGCTCCTGAATATACTCAAGAAAATGTTGAATTATTAAGAGCTGGTTGTGCTAATTTAGCTAAACATATCGCCAATGCTAAATCATATGGATTACCAGTTGTTATTGCCATTAACAAAATGTCATCTGATTCTGATAAGGAACATGAAGTTATTAGAGAAGAAGCATTGAAGGCTGGTGCTGATGATGCTATTGTTTCTAATCATTGGGAAGAAGGTGGTAAAGGTGCCATTGATTTAGCTAATGGAGTCATTAAAGCTGCTAATTCTCCAGACAAAAATTTTAATTTCTTATATGGATTAGAACCATCAGTTGAAGATAAGATTTCCACAATTGCTAAAGAAATGTATGGAGCTGAAGAAGTTGAATTTTTACCAGAAGCTCAAAAGAAGATTGATCTTTATACCAAACAAGGTTTTGGTAAATTACCAATTTGTATTGCTAAGACTCAATATTCATTATCTCATGATGCCAATCTTAAGGGGGTACCAACTGGATTTAAATTTCCAATTAGAGATGTTAGAGCATCTATTGGTGCTGGATATTTATATGCTTTAGCTGCAGAAATTCAAACTATTCCTGGATTACCAACTCATTGTGGATTTATGAATGTTGAAGTTAATGAAGATGGTGAAATTGATGGATTATTTTAGACCTATAGAGAGATTGTCATTCCTTGTAAAAGGGATATATAATCTTTATTGATGATATTATTCAAACATTCAACACTTTTTGATGATGTCATGACCTTTTAATGTTTTTATTATTATTTGTTAGTTATTTGTTAGTATTCTACTATTTTTGGTGATTTTTATATTTAGTTTTTATTTTTCTTCTAGGGTTTCAACATTCGATATTTTTAGACAGTAGTAATTTTTATACGATTGTTAATATATATACACACTATACATTTTTTTAAATTTACATGTAGTTCTCAGTAAGGTTTATAAAACATCAACAGTATTTTTTGCAACCATATTAAATAAAAAATTAGAAACAAGATGGTTATGAGAATAGTTGATAATAATAAACTTTTCTATTCTGCTTCCGGAAGTCCGAATAATAAATTAACGAGAGTTGCTTTAGAGAAGCACGCTTTTCTATTCCTTCTTTTCCAAATAGAAGTATGATTTCTTATTTAATTCTATAAGGTGTATATTCTAGAAGTAGTTTGGTCATGGGAAAGTTAGGCGAAATTGGTTGTAAATCTTTTTTTTGCTAGTGAGGAGGAGATTAATTAAAGATCAGGCGAAAAATAAAATAAAAAAATAAAAATTAATCATCAGCCAAAATGATTTCAACTGACCTTACCTGACGGTAGAATGGAATAAGAGAAAGATTCAGCCTGATCAGAAAAAAAATTTTTATTGAACTAAAAATAAAAAACGTTAAATATACACACCCTCCATTCCCTCAATTGCTTTATTATTATTATTTTTATATTTAAAGATAACCAATCTCTCTTTGTTTATTTTATCTCAACATTCAATTAGTGAATTTCAATTATTCAGTTCCCAATACACTTAATTAATTAAAGATTATTCCATTTTGTCTATTTATAAATTTTGAAAGAATTTTTTTCCGTTCAAATTCCCAACAAACAAACAAAGATTTTTCTCGTTTATTAAAATTAAATTTTTACAATCATCATTAACTCATCGTATCCTGTATTCATATCATACACACATAACCCCCAATATACTACAACTAAGATATATTCGTCATGTTTAGCATCAGAACATTAAGAGCACCAATCCTTAGATCTTCTACCAGATTATTAACTAGATCATTACAATCTACATCAATTGCTCCCAGAGTATTCAATACTTCTAAAACCACCATTGTTAATCAAACTGCCAAATTAAATCAATATAGATCATATAGCGTCTTAACCGAATCTCCAGCAGCTAAACTTTATAATTATGACGATGTAAAAGATGTTGCTGTTCATCCTGAAAATTATCCATCATCAATTTTAGTTGATGTTAGAGAACCAGTTGAATTTAATGATGGTCATATTCCAGGTGCAATTAATATTCCATTTAAAAGTAGTCCAGGAGCTTTAAGTTTATCTGAAGATGATTTCCAAGAAAATTTCGGATTTGAAAAACCAGCTATGGATAAAGAATTGATATTTTATTGTTTAGGTGGTGTTAGATCTACTGCTGCTGAAGATTTAGCCAGTACTTTTGGTTATAAAAAGAGAGGTAATTATGTTGGTTCTTATGAAGATTGGTTAGCAAATGAAAATGCCAATCAAAAGCAAAATGCATAGAGACTACGACCAGCTAGTCAATTTCATTCATATTTAATCAATCATAATCATAATCATCCATGTGTAGTAAACTTCCAAGACGAATGCTACCCTTTTTTGTAAATAGAAACTTCATTATTAACTTATTCCCCATCACCCATTTTGTTTCAAACTTTCTATAATTTAGTAATTTATATATTTATAATTATCTAGTTACATTTTTGTTTATAAATTTTACTTCATTAGTACAATTATTATATTAACTAACTAACGTCTATACTACAAATCTCAACTTCTTGGTTTAAATTCCAATTGTTTAAACTCCTTACCCAATCTCTTCTTTCTCTTCCTTTCCATAACCTTTTCACGTTGTTTAGGTTTCATAGAATCAAATTTGGCCTTTTGTAACATCTTTCTCTTTTCACTACGTTTAAGGAAATATGGATTCTGTTGTTTTCCAACCCTAAAATTCTCCAATTGTTGTTTCTTATGCTGGGATAATATATCATGTTCCAAATCTCGATTCTTAAGCGTATCCAATCTCGATTTTAATGATTGTAAATTCTGTCTAATTTCATCCAATTCATATTCTGATAAATATAAATGTGATTTCTTATCTCGTAATATGGATTCCATTTGTTTGATCTCAGATTGTCGATATTCATCTAAGAATGAATAATCTTTTCTGGCTTTAATCAAGTCGGCTTTCCCATAGGCGGCATCAAATCGAATATCTTTATATAAACTAGAATGTCTATTCGAGGATTCTAAGCCAGGGATTTCTCTGATTTTGGAAACGGGTCTTTTGGAAGATGATTCGGCGGGGGCATGTTTGCTTCGCCTGGATTTATCTTGGATGGTTCTTCTGGAATTCTTCTTAGATGAGGATTCGCGTGGAGCATCATCTTCAGAGTCTGATTCGAAAAACAGTCCTTCCTCTTCATCTGAAGATTCTGATTCAGAAACATATTCCTTCTTACTTTTCTTACTCTTCTTATTGGTCTTACTTGAACTCTTTTTTAGTATTTTAGATTGTGCCTTATTCAAAGCTCCAAAAGAAATCGAAGCCAACTCATCATCATTATCATCCTCTTTTTCTTTTTGTCTACTAGACAATGCATATGTTAATTCATCTCCCGATGATTCCTCAGCATCATCATAATATGAAGGTCTTATCGTTTTTGGTTTTGCCATTTGTTATATACTTTGTGAATGATGGGGATGGAGATATTAGTGAGTGACTAGTGTGATGAGGTTGCCAATTTTTTTTCTTTGATTTGATGGAACTTTGGTGAGGGTGTCCGAATTAGGAAATTATTTCACGTGACTTGATCTGATAATCTTAGCTCACGCTATTTTGTAACACGACGATGGTTTGGAGGATATCGTAGCGGATTTCCCACTTAATTGTTGTAATATAAACTTCACTTGTGAGTTGGCCATATCATGTCATGCATGATTCTATTAGGCTATCATTCGAAGAAAGAGAAACTGACATTGGCATTAGTTAATACAATGTGACACCAAATTTAAGAGTTGGGCCATACTCATCAACAGACAGAACCGGACAATTATGTAGCGAAAGAAACCGTTGTTTCTACAATAGAATTACGTAGGGTGTACGTATAAATATACAACGGAAATCATAGGACACACATCTCATCACAACAATAATTATTAATACACAAAACCGTGCATATGTCATTATATGTAAGCCGCAATTTCGGAAAAACCCGTAAATTGACATTTCATTCAATTTCACTTATGAAAATGACCAAATGTGCTTTCACTAGCCATGTTTCAACTGTCCAATATTCTATCTTTCAGATTGTCAGTGGGTAGGGTGTTTGAATACAGAATGAAACGGGCTGGTCTGCTATGCAGAAAGGGAGAAGTAGAGTTTGATATTACACAATATTGAGAAAACGCGGCATCATCGCGAAAAACAATAGATGTCAAACGAAGAAAACCGCAATAATAGAAAACAGGTATTTAAATAACAGAGGAGTTGGTATAATATTGAACTGACCACTAGAGAACTAAGGACAACAACTGTTTAGTCTGCAACCTATTAAGTTTTAGAAAAATGTGAGTTGCAAATCCGACAACCCGGAATAAATAGGTTTGAAAAAATCAATAGAAAATATTTTTTTACTGTTTATAAACAATTTTGTGGTGTAGAATCATTGCCCCTCTTTCGTTGGTTTTCTGTTTTGTTGTTGAGGAGGAAATCTCCGGGACTCGGGTGAAAAAAGAATTACTGAGTGACGAAAGTTTGCGGGTGAAGAAAAAGCCAAGAGTTTAATTGGTAGGTAGGGTTATAAAACCTTATACTGTACGTTGCAGAACCTTAAATAAGATTTCTGAACGTTACAATAAAAGTATAAAACTTGTACGGCAAACTGATTGATTTTTAATACGAAGTGGCTGTCCGTGGTACTCGTGGTAACAAGTGCGAACTGGGGAAGGAGGGGGAGGAGGGGAATGGGAGTCGTTGGTACGAAAAAAAAAGAATTAATGTGCGACCCGGTAGACGAATGCCCGAGGACGTAGAATTGGAATTTTTCGTTTGTTCATCTCTAACTTTTACTGCACTGTATGTGTCTGTCAAAAAAAAAAAGTTTGTACCGTTGGGCGAGTGAAGAAGTCTCAGACTTGTGTATTATTTTCTCTCTAAATCTTTCTCAATTAATAAACGTTGATTTTTTTTTTTTCATTGAATCCCGAGATTTTCTTGTTTCCCTCTTTCATTTCAACTTTCTTTCTTTCTTTCTTCTTCTTCTTCTCTTCAAAGGGTTTCCTATTCACTTTTAGTTTTACTTTATTTATTCCACATCACATACAATGTTATCCAGAACCATTGCCCGTGCTTCAAGAGTATGTTTCTATTTTTGCTTACCTAAGAACTAATCCAATTTCACCTATAAATCTTTTTCCCGGAGAAACGGTTTTTAATACACTACCGAAATTACATGAAAAATATTCCATAGCTGACAACATCCAGATGCTAATAATTTCATACTACGGTTGGCTATATTGGCAGTTGCTATTATCAGTCGGACATTCCCGTTAGATCAATATGAAGTGGACAACTATCCCATTAAAAATGGAATGTAACAATGAAAACTAGACACTAGATCATAACCACTTGCCAAAAACTAAACTTTCAAGCGTAAAAAGATAGAGGTGTCGATTAACTTTTCAAGATATATACTAACATCACATATTTTCTAGTCTGTTGCCCAACAAAAAAGATTCTTATCTTTACATGAATACCGTTCTGCTGCTCTTTTACAACAATACGGTGTCCCAATTCCAAAGGGTTACGCTGCCACCACTCCAGAAGGTGCTTTCGAAGCCGCCAAGAAATTAGGTACTAATGAATTAGTTATCAAGGCTCAAGCTTTAACCGGTGGTCGTGGTAAGGGTCATTTTGATTCTGGTTTACAAGGTGGTGTTAAATTAATCTCATCAGCTGAAGAAGCTAAAGATTTAGCTGGACAAATGTTAAACCATAAAATCATCACCAAACAAACTGGTGCTGCTGGTAAAGAAGTCACTGCTGTTTATATTGTTGAAAGAAGAGATGCTGCTACTGAAGCTTATGTTGCTATCTTAATGGACCGTGCCAGTCAAACCCCAATGATTGTTGCTTCTGCTCAAGGTGGTATGGATATTGAAGGTGTTGCCGCTAAGGACCCATCTGCTATCAAGACTTTCCCAGTCCCATTAGAAACTGGTGTTTCTGACAGTTTAGCTACGGATATTGCTAATGTTTTAGGTTTCACTCAAGAAGCTATTCCAGAAGCTGCCAAGACTATTCAATCCTTATATCAATGTTTTATTGACCGTGATTGTACTCAAGTTGAAATCAACCCATTATCTGAAACCCCAGATCATAAAGTTTTAGCCATGGATGCTAAATTAGGTTTTGATGATAATGCTTCTTTCCGTCAAGAAGAAGTTTGGTCTTGGAGAGATGTTACTCAAGAAGATCCTCAAGAAGTTGAAGCTTCTAAATATGGTTTAAATTTCATTAAATTAGATGGTAACATTGCCAACATCGTTAATGGTGCCGGTTTAGCCATGGCCACTATGGATATCATTAAGTTATATGGTGGTGAACCAGCTAACTTCTTAGATTGTGGTGGTACTGCTACCCCAGAAACTATTGAAAAGGCTTTTGGATTAATCTTGGCTGATAAGAAGGTTAATGGTATTTTCGTTAACATTTTCGGTGGTATTGTTAGATGTGATTATGTTGCTAAAGGTTTAATTGCTGCTGCTAAGAACTTCAACTTGGATATTCCAGTTGTTGTTAGATTACAAGGTACCAACATGGCTGAAGCTAAGGAATTGATTGATAACTCCGGTTTGAAATTGTTCGCTTTTGAAGAATTAGATCCAGCTGCTGAAAAGATTGTTGAATTAGCTCCAAAGCGTGCTTAAACAGTTTCACTCCCCATTCATTTTCATTCCTTTCTATTTTCTTTTCTTGTTCTTGTGCTTTACATATAAATCCTTTTTAGATTTTTATCACATTATTTAAAATTATAAAGAATCCTATTTATCAAAATTAGTTGTAGATGCCAATGGGCTATCACTGTCTCTATCGATACTGATGTTCGTACGACATTTTATAAATGTCGTACAATGTCTCCATAGCTCCCAATTTTTTTTCACTTTTCTGTTTGGCAACAAAATTGAAAAACCGCCACCAAAAATTGAAACTCTTCAATTCCATCATCATCAATTGAATTACCAATTCAATTAAGAAGTAAATAAACACGTGATAGATTACACCCGCCCAATCACACATATATACATAACCCAATTGTAATAATAATATTGAAATACTAGAATGTTTTTAACAAGAAGTGAATATGATCGTGGTGTATCCACCTTCTCACCAGAAGGAAGATTATTCCAAGTCGAATACTCCCTCGAAGCAATCAAACTCGGCTCCACCGCCATCGGGATCTCAACCAGTCAAGGAGTGATATTAGGAGTTGAAAAAAGAGTCACTTCTTCCCTTTTAGAAGCTTCATCAATTGAAAAAATCATTGAAATTGATCATCATATCGGATGTGCCATGTCAGGATTAACTGCCGATGCGAGGTCGATGATTGATCATGCTCGTGTGTCTTCATTGACTCATAATTTATACTATGATGAAGATATTCGGGTTGAGAGTTTGACCCAGAGTGTTTGTGATTTGGCATTGAGGTTTGGTGAAGGGGCTGGAGGGGAGAAGAGATTGATGTCGAGACCATTTGGGGTGGCGCTTTTGATTGCGGGTGTTGATGGGGATAAGGGGCCCCAATTGTATCATGCGGAACCTTCTGGGACTTTCTATAGATATGATGCAAAGGCAATTGGATCCGGTTCGGAAGCGGCTCAAGCGGAATTAAATAATGAATATCATAAATCATTGACTTTACAAGAAGCGGAAATATTGGCTTTGAAGATTTTGAAACAAGTTATGGAAGAGAAGTTGGATTGTAAGAATGCTCAATTGGCAAGTGTGACTACTGATGGTGGATTCCAGATTTATAGTGATGAAAAAACTGATGCAATTATTAAAGCTTTAAATGAACAATTAACAGAAGAAGATACTGTGATTAGTTAGTTAGGGGTACAAATTATATTACATACAAAATAAATAAATACTAAAACATATTATATATGTAGCACGTCTATTCAGGATAACTTTGTTCTAATCTATTACTCAAAATAAGTAATTCTCGATGTTTAGTTCCACCGTAGATTCTTATAGTATCCAAAAAACTAGCCAAACAATTTCCAAAATATTCATACCAATAGTAAGAATTCTTATTCAAAGTCTCCAATCTCTTTTCAATCAGTTCAGGATCCATTGGTTTATCAGCAAATGCATTAGGGAACTCTTTAACATATTGAGAATATAATTCTTCATTACATAAGATTAAAATCTTTCTTATTTTAAGAAGATGAGAATTGAAATATATGACAAAATCCATCATTTGTTTTAATTCATTTAATAATTGTTGTTTAGTGACAAAAGAAGCATCCAATATCGTAGAATTTATAGGAAGATTAAAGTCTTAGTTTAAGAGTTATAAATTATTAAGTATAAGGGTTTTTGCTGGAGTTTGATTAGTTGTATTATTCAATTTATCCAATATTCGAGTATCAAAAATCGAATTTGTGATTGACCCCCCACCTCCAAATAAACTCCCACCATTAAAAACCTGTTCTTCAAGACTTATATCTGACCCCAACTCACTCATCAACACAACTTTTTCAATCTCATCCAATAATGTCCGAATTTCTCCAAAATGCATCTCAATAACATCATAATTTATATAACTTTGAATCTCATTAATGAAATTTCGTACCCGAGCATGTAATGTTCTATATCTTAAAATCAATTTCTTAATATTGGCGTCAAATCCTTTATATTTCCAAATATTAGAATAATTCAAATCTTTAGCTACTGAATCATTAATCTTGCCCAAAAATTTCATATTTATTAATAATTTAAACATGATTTCATATCGATATGATAATTCCTTTCTCACGATGAAACTTAACGGGAATGGTAGATCAATACTAAGTCCGACACTCATTACGGACATATTATCGGTTTGATCTTCTTTGGTGGAGGATTGCGCCCGAGATTCTACTGACAGTGCCAGATCTGGAGCTGTACTCTTTTGTTGTTGTTGCAATAGGGATGTGGTCAGTGGGTGCGTGCCATTTTGATCATATGGGAGTTTATATTCATCTGCAACCAAGACGCGTTCAGCTACTTTATAGAAGGATTCTCGATGGATGGAAAAGACTTGTTTTTCTCTTAGGATATCTTCGATTGTCGGTATTGTCCCCACTCGGTTATTTTTATTAGGTTTAAATAAATCATTATAATGGGCTAATAATCGAGAAATTGATATTTTTAATTTATCTCGTTTTAATTCATGAAAGGAAACTTGGAGGAAATTATCAATTTGATAAGAATTATCTAACAAGAATATCAGTTGATAATTTTTAATTAATCGTTTGAAATTATATCCTTGGAATAATAATTTCATAAACATTTTATTGGCTCTTTTGTAAAATTCATCAATTCTAACTTCTAAATCAGGAGAATTTAATGATGTTATCGGTTGAAATTTCTCTCTTAATCGTTTAAAATTATCTAATCCAGTACATGATTTGAATATGCTTAGATATTTCCCAGTATTTAGTATTTTCGATTGGATCTGAGGATTTGAAAATTGATCTAATAATCCATCCACATTAAGTAAGAATAATTCTTTCCAATAATATTCACTCTTAGGTCCAAACATTGTAAGTGAACTAGGTGATACTTTCTCTTGAATCAAAAATTCATTAAATGGATCATCAATTACTCCTTCAATCAACCATTGATTTAACATCTTCACATATCCTTGACTAACTATATCAAATAGATTTCTTAGAAAATCCGACGATATATGATCTCCTTTATAATATGATATTCTTTTTTGGATAAGTTGTAATGCTAATCCTCCTTTACAACATTTGAATTTCCTGGGATTCAAATTAATCATTACTTTTGAATTTTTGGAACTATCTTGAGATCGTAATTGTTCCATTCTATAATGATCTTCACTCATATTAGCCCTTTCTTGTGATATTCCATGGATTTCAATGGCTATTTGATAGAGATGTCTAAGTTTATTAGACACTTTTTGATGCAATAAGTTGCCAAGGGTACTTAAATTAAAGCTTGAATTGTAATTTAATTCATGTTCAATATCTAATATGACACTCTTATAATATTGAAGGAATTCAAATACATATTGACAAAACTTTTGAACAACTTTCCCATATTTTTCAGTATTATAATTTTCAATAAATGACATTAAACCAGAATAATATTTGCCTAATTTATAAATCTCTTTAGTTATCATTTTTAAACTAACATCAAAGTTTTTAGCCACCTTGAAATCCATTCCATGAATTAATGAATCCAATACATTGGGATCATAATGCTGACCATATTTAATATATAATCCTTCTAAACCAATCAATACAAATGTCAAATCCTTAATAATCAATCCTTCTTGAACTCGTAAATCAGTAATATGCAGCGACAATGGGGCCAGTCTCTTTGGAGGACGTTTTATGAATTGAATAACATATGGGGTTAACAAATTCTCTTTAGTATCTGCCCTGGCGTCATTAATATCATCATCAATCATGGTGATCACTATTGGCAGCGCCAATTGATGTTGTTGTTGTTGTTGATGTAGTGTTGATGATTCCTGATGTCGTGGGGAACCATCTCCACCTACTCCACCATTCACGTGGTGGTGTAATATGTTTGACATGCTAGTCTATGTTTTTACTGTTACAATATTGTATTTATATTTTACTATGAAAGAAGAAGAAGAAGAAGTTGTTTGTTTATTTATTTTCTTTCATCAAAATGGAGGTCAGGAAAAACGCGCATTTCAGAAAACACTTCAAAAAAATCTTTTTTCTGCTGAACCCCCAAGTCGCACACTCTTTGACCAGGAGTACCCAACCACCAAGTCTATACCGGCCCAGCCCACTCAGCTAATCCATTCTTCATCATCTTCATCTAAGCTTAATTCTTGTAATAACTTTTCAGTAGCCAATTCTGCTTCTTCTTGTATTTTACGTAATCCACATACATCTTCCAAATAACCAGAATCATTAAGACAATTCTTAATAAATGTCCATCCTTTTTCTTTAAATTGTTCCAATACTCCATCCGAACAACCAGAACAATATTTATAGTTAGGAGTATGTAAATTAGTTTGCTGATATCCATGTAAGAATCCTCGTATTTGATGAGGTATGCTCCCTAATTTAGATTTATCTGTTTGTGTAGCTAATTGTTTATTTGGATGTTGCAAAATCGATACTAATAATTCAACAGCCAATGCAGATGCAATTATTGATCCACCTGGTCTTGTCACGGTACACATTTGATCTAATGTTCTATCGGTTAAACTATCACTTGGAGCAACTACATCATTACAATAATAACAACCTAATCTTTCATCTTCCTTTTGTTTTGGACTACCATGTCTCATGACTAAATAACTATCAAATCCTAATGCGGCATTGATCACTATCTTATTCGTCGCATTACCCAACACGGTAGGCAACCATCTAGATTCACGAGAATCCATTAATAGAAACACAACATCATGTTCTTCAAAGAGATTAACCAATTTCTCAAAATCAGCCCTTTGTTTCTTTTCATCAGTCACTGGATGTCCAATCATGGGAACATCCAAATTAACCCCCTGGGAATTAACATTAGGATATATTTCTTTAAGTGCTTCAGCTGCTTGAATAGCTTTATATTGACCTAATCCATTATCACTAAAGCAATCATTAAACGTAAACAAAGGTTGTCTAACTGGATTGGAATATGATACTCGTCCACTATCCACAAATGTGATATGATGTACACCCCACCCCATTAAGGATCTGGCTACATAACATCCCAAAGTCCCAGCACCAAGAAGTAACACTTTTTGTTCCTTTATGATATCAAGGTTTAAATCGGGGGCAATTCTCCATTTCATGAGTTTGAGATTTAATTCGGTTGCTTGTTCTGCTAATTTGTGAGGATCGATTAAGGAAGCTAAGTCGGCTACTTTGGGGCCTAGTTTGCCTTGACTGGTTCTTTCCCAACCAATTATTTTGGGAGGAGTGTCTTTTGAAAAGTCCTGGAGTTGGAGTTTTTGAGAAAAGGAAGACCCATCTTTACGATATATTATTAATTCGATGTTTGTAAATCCTTTATAGGCCAAATAATATAAGTAGTTCTTTAATTGGATTGTAGCTTTCTTATCTTTATTGGTGCAACTATCAAAGAATATAAAGGTATTACCACCTTGTTGCAACGATATTGATTCCTCGAGTTTATTATCTACCAACTGATACAATTGCTGAAACCCATTTCTTTCATTTAACTTCTTACTTATGACTTCTTCAATATCTTTAGCTAGAGGTAGTAAGACAAGTTCATTAAGGGTTAATGATAAGTTATGTCCTATGCGGTGGGAATAATAAAACTTATATATCTTCAAATCTGAAAAACTCAAAATATGAAACCTATTAAACAATTGAACATCCAACCTATTATCCTCACTAATCAATTTCTCTCTAATCGCCATCCCCCAATCAGTTAATAATTTCTGCTTATCAATAGTCTTAAATTCTTCAATCGTGTTCACATTATATATCTCACCCTTTATGTAGACCTTACTCCTATCTTCAACTCTTTCTTCATTACTAAAACTGTCTTGATCAAGACTTAGGATAGGCACATCATTGAATTTATTTAATTTTTGTGGATGTGGTACAAATCCCCAGATTTCATGACTGGTTGAATCTAATTTATACGTATCCAATTTCAATTGAGATAATTTGATAAAGAAAGATGACTCTATGAATGATTGAGTCATTGCATATTTAGGCTTAGAGCCTGTGGTTGTAGTGTTACTGTTCATTACTAATTTGGTGTACAGAAGGTATAGATGGGCTAAAGAGCTCGTGGGGGAAATTTGTTTCTTGCCTCGCAGTTTAATAAATTTCGCACCAATTCGCACCAACTGCACTTTGTTACGTGAGTCCATAGTATTAAAAGTCAATTGTAAAACTATACTAAGAAAAGAGGGAAACTAATATACAGTACTTGTGTATGCTTATGCTTACGCTTATTCATCTTCTTGCATTGGAGTATCTTCCAAAGTCATATCATCCAATTCATCCAATAATTCATCAATACCAATTTCTGGCGCATCTTCTTCTTCATCAACCTCATCAGTATCAGCATGTTTAATAGGAGGTAAATCGCCTGCTTTATACAAGTTAATAGTTTGTCTTAATTCTTCATCTTCTTCTAATTCTTGCAAGAACAATTCATAATCTCTTTCAGCACGTTCTTGTTCTTGTCTAGCTTGTCTAGAATCGTCATTGGCCACAATATCACTACGTTCTTTAGCCATTCTCTTTAATTTCCATTTTCTATATTTACCCTTCTTTGATTTTCTTGCATAATGTTTCTTAACAATTACAACTTCTGAAATATTATCAGTATCTAAAGTATCCCATAAATCAGAATTAAAATTAGTATTTGATAAATAATATCCCATACATGAATCACCAGGATGTAAAATCCCACCTAAATGAGTTCTAACATAAAATGAATGATCATTTACTCCCATATCACAAGCACGACATACTTCTATATCAGCTAATACATGTTTTCCCCTAATATCACCAGTTGGTTCAACATCCAACACAATAAATTCAACTAATTGAGTAGCATCCAATAATGAAGGGAATGGGGTTCTCCAATAAAGCTGAGCAGATAAATCGGCAACTTGTAATGTATTTGGATCTATAAATTGAAGTGAATTTGAGATTTTGGAACAAAGGACTAATCGAGGAATATTTCCCAAGGAATGAGCAAGTTTTTTAGGTAAAACAACCAAATCATCACGACAAATAGGAGCAATTTCAACCGAATAAGAAAACTTATATTGGGATGACCCGGAATGAATATCAGTACTAACTAATTCTTCTGATCTTTTGCCCTTAACTGGTGCTACTGAACTTAAGAAATCCAACATTTTAGCAGCATGATTCTTTTGAGAATAAAAGAAATCTAGCCCATCTTTAGCTTCTTGAATAGAAATAGTATCAATATGAGCATTATGTTTCAAGATCAATTGTTCTAAATATAAGAAAGTTCTCTTATGTGGAACCTTTTGCCTTATTTGAACAGTAGCTCTCCAAGTATTGGTAGTATATGATTTAGCACAATCAGCACATTGCATAGCTACAACAACATATTCAACTTCGAAAGTCTGTTGAACAATCGTATTTGCCATAGCTTCCCCCTGAACTGTCAACTTGACTCTAATACGACGAGAATGGGGTTCGGTCCATATGAAAGAAGCATCGACTAAACGAACTTTATTCAACCCTTTTAATCTTCTAAGACACAATGCTAAAAGTTCACGAGATTCTAATTCAGCACGAATCCATTGTCCTGGTGGTTGTAAGAATCTTTCACAGTTTCTGCAGAATGATACATTAGCTTCACGGGGAATACCTTCTGTTATATCAACGGTTAATTTTATACAATCATAACACATTACTAACCCTTGGGATCCATCCATAGGAACACCACAGTTACAACATAACACAGTGGCAACTGGACCTTGTTGGTCATGAGAATGGTCAATATGAGTATAATTAGACATGATTCTTATTAAACTCTATAAGTTATAAATGTAAATGGCAAGTTGATTAGTAAAAACGTAAATTTGCAAAAAAAAAAATTAAAATTCCATCTCTCTCTTTCTCATCTGCTCGGAACTTATTTCTTGTCACGTGATATTTTCCATTTCCGGTTTTTGTTGTCAGAAAATTTCAAATCATTTGGAGAACGAGTTGACATTAATGTAAACAGAACTACAAGTATTAAGCAATAGCAATCAATCAAATGGCAGGGAAGAAAAGACATGCAACTGTGAAATCGGACGATGAAGAGGACGAAACTCCATTGAATAAGAAAGTTAAATTGGAATCTAAGGATGATGAGGACTATAATGATGATGAAGTGGAGGAGAATAACAAAGATGGAGAAGAAGACGGGGATATATCAATAGAGATCAAAGAAGAAGAAAAGAAGAACGGAAAAGATGAAAATGGCAAACAGGAGGAAGGAGACGAAGATGAAAATGAAAATGAAGACGAGGAGGATGAAGAGGAGGAAGACGAAGAAGAAGAAGAAGAGGATGATGATGACGAAGCTGAAGAAGAACGAAAACGAACAACGACATTTAATTTTGATGGAGAGGTGTATACATTCAAAGAAAGACCTTCAGTAATTGAAGAAAAAGACGGCAGGATAGAGTTCCGAGTAGTCAACAACGACAATACAAGAGAAAGTTTAATCGTACTAACAGGATTAAAGAATATTTTTCAAAAACAATTACCCAAGATGCCTCGAGAATATATTTCACGATTAGTATATGATAGATCACATTTATCAATGGCAGTTATAAGGAAACCATTAACAGTTGTTGGAGGAATAACTTATCGACCATTTAATAATCGAGAATTTGCCGAAATTGTATTTTGTGCCATTTCTTCAACTGAACAAGTCCGAGGATATGGTGCTCATTTAATGAATCATTTAAAAGATTATGTTCGTGCTACTTCTCCAATCAAATATTTCTTAACTTATGCTGATAATTATGCCATTGGATATTTCAAAAAACAAGGATTCACCAAAGAGGTCACATTAGATAAATCTGTCTGGATGGGTTATATCAAGGATTATGAAGGTGGTACTCTAATGCAATGTTCAATGCTTCCATCTATATTGAGATATCTAGATCTGGGTAAGATCTTATTATTACAAAGAGCAGCCATTGAAAGAAAGATTAGACTGAGAAGTAAATCAAATGTAGTCAGACCAGGATTACAAGTTTTCAAAACCAATAAGAATGTAACACTAGATCCTAAAGATATTCCCGGATTGATAGAGGCAGGATGGCTGGAAGAAATGGATAAACTTGCTCAAAAACCTAAACGAGGTCCACATTATAATTTCATGGTTACTTTATTTTCCGAAATGCAGAATCATCCATCAGCTTGGCCATTTGCAGTACCTGTGAATCGAGAAGAAGTACAAGATTATTATGAGGTTATTAAAGAGCCAATGGATTTATCTACTATGGAACTGAAACTTGAAAATGATAAATATGAATCTTTTGATCAATTTTTATATGATGCAAAATTGATTTTTAAGAATTGTCGGGCATATAATAGTGAAACTACAACTTATTATAAGAATGCAAATAAGTTGGAGAAATTCTTTAATAATAAGATTAAAGATAGTGCTGAATATTCTCATTACTTAGAGTAGGTTGAATAGGTTATGTAATTTATAAAATGTATAAATCTACCCCGGTGTAGTAGACACTCTTTATTTGTAACAAAAGGCAGGAAGGTAATTCCGGTCGGATTTTCTATTTTTTTTTTATTTCTTTTTCCTTTGCTGATGTGAATAAAAGCCGTTGGGTTTTCTTGAAAAAAAAATAATAATCAGAGACATCTTGTAAAATTACGAGATTGAAAAAGATAACACTTTCTTTTTAATAGAAGTAGTAATAGAAGAAGCAATACCACTTTATAGAAGAAACATGCCAGCCAAAGTATATGCCTATCCTGAATCTATAGATGTTGCCAATGCAGTTGGTAAATATATCATTGAACATCAAAATCAAGCAATTGCAGCCAATGGATCTTTCAAGATTGCGTTATCTGGTGGATCATTGGGTAAAGTATTAAAGAAAGCATTAATAGATAATAAAGAAGTTGCTTCAAGCGTTAAATGGGAGCAATGGGATGTTTATTTCAGTGATGAAAGATTGGTGCCGTTAAATCATGCTGATTCTAATTTTGGTTTATTTAATGAATTAGTATTGAACCATTTACCAAGTGAAGTTGGAAAGCCAAGATTAAATGTTATTGATGAATCTTTATTAACTGGTAAAGATGGACAATTGGATGAAAATGTTGATATCTCCAAGGATATTCAAATAGCTAAAGATTATGCATCTAAATTACCAACTGATGGTAAATTTGATGTTATCTTATTAGGATGTGGTCCAGATGGTCATACTTGTTCATTATTCGCGGGCCATAAATTATTACAAGAAAGATCTGAATTAATTGCGTATATTAATGATTCTCCAAAACTCCCACCAAGAAGAATTACATTTACTTTCCCAGTATTAGAAAACGCAACTTCTATTGCATTTGTTGCTGAAGGTGCTGGAAAAGCTATAACTTTAAAGGAAATCTTTAATGATAAAAAGAGTCAATTACCATCTAAATTGGTTAATGAAATTGATACTGGGGTTCAAGTCAACTGGTTTGTTGACAATGCAGCAGTTGAAGGGGTTGATTATCTTACTGCTAAGTATTAGAAAAGTAAAGGTGTTATAGAATTTTATAGACAATTATAAACGACATGAGTTACAAGTATAAGGTAACCCAAGAGCATCATGGCAAGATTAAGAGGGCATCATCTTTAACTTATTCCCGTACTAAATTTTAGGTCGAACTAAACTTCTTGGTTCAAACGGATTTTCAGGGTACTGCCCCGTTTTTTTCTGACTGCCCCCTCTTTAAAACAAAAAAAGATAAACAAATTGTTACTACGTGAAGAAGAAGGGCAATGGGTATGTTCAATTTATTCAAGAGACGAGCGTCGGTATCAATTACTAATGAACAGCCACTGAGTGATATAGGTGTTGCATTATGGTTATGTCCTCGGACAAATACTCAACTCTATGATAAATTAACCACATTGATGAGTTCATTAAATACATTATTTCCGGGTCAACCACCTAAATTTGAACCTCATATTACCATCACCAGTAACATTGTTATAGATCTAGACGATCAATCAAATACAAGAGAAACAGTTGATAGAATATTGTCAGCAAGTGCAACTGCTCTCAATTCTTTACCAAATAATCATAAACAATTAGTTAGTTTGGGGAAAATAAAATCACAACGGAAATTCTTTAAGAAGCTTTATTTTCAAGTTGAAAAGGATCCTAATTTGGTTTCATTGGCTAGAATTATTCGTGAATTATTCGTTATAGTACCCACAGATATTGAAGAAGAGAATATTAGACAAAATCCTCATCTATATACTAAAAATGATGAAGGCAAAACTGTCAAAAGGAAACCTTCCAAGCATAAGGGTGGAACATCTCCACCCCCGACAGCGGTAAAAGAGTTCGATACCACGTTAATTCAACAAATGGCAACCGAAAAAGCTGCCGAATGGTCCCAAACCGAATTTGATCCTCATTTATCATTAGTATACAGCGACATGCATCCAATTGATAATGCATTATGGATGACTATCAAGACTAGAATACAAGATTATTTGAATGTTTCAAGTGAAGAATTGGAGACGGAAGGGGTCAATCTTGGTTGGGATGGTGGTGTTTTAAAATTGGTATTGTGTGAAGGGAACGTTAATGAATGGATAACTTTAGGTAGTGTTGATTTACATTGAGAAGAATGCTTTGTATTGTTTTAGTATAGATTGTTAGACCTCTTTCATAATTAGTAATACATTTGTTTTTGATTTGGTAGACCACATTCCTTCCAGTCTCTATCTCTCTCTGTCTTGGCTCAACGGCTCGCCAATCTAGGACTGAAAAAAAAATTATTATTTCAATCTCATTCGAGATGACCATGTGCATCTCTTATCTGTTTTTCAATCTCTAAATGACAGAACCTTCAAAAGACTTCACATGTGGAACATGTTCGTTGCAATTCGATAAAGCAGAAATACTAAAGCATTTATCATCCACCAGACACAAATCCGCAAAAATAACAGAAACTGATGAATCCCTAGAATGTGAAGAATGTTCAGACACAAATATTCATCAACTATCCATCCTTAGATATGGTCTAACAGACATGTCCTTACTATGTACCGCATGTCTAGCTAAGGATACAGAACCACCTACTGCGACGTATAATCTTTCAAATGGAGCTTTCTTTTTGAAATTAGATCAATATCTAAAACTTCGAGATTTGGAATGTATGAAATGTTCAAATGATGAAAATTTATTCGTGGCAAACACCCCAAAGGAACAATTAGTTTCATGTAAGGATTGTCTAGGTCAATTCGACCCCCTGATTAAGTTCATAAGTGAAGATTCTGAGATCTTTTTATCCGAATTATTAGGAATCAAAGAAGTTGCAGCATCCAAAAAGGCAGGCAATCATGGTAAGAGAAAATTAGGAAGAAAAGGAGCAAGGGGAGGGAAATTTGGAAAGGGGAAAGGTAAAGGAAGAGGTGGCAAGCCAAAGAAGGTAGATGAAGATGCAGAAGCTAGAAGAGAGCATTATTTCGAAAGTAAAAGAACTGCGGCTGAACTCAAATCGGGTTCAACTGTGAAAGCTATTGGTTCTGCTGTGTTTGGGAAACCTGGGAGTGGTGGTGGTAGTGGAGGAGGAAAATTCGGTAAGAGTTTTTCACCCGGGAAGAGTCCGGGTCATAGTGGTAGACTGACACCGGCTACTAGTGGAAGACTGAGTCCTAGTGTGGAAGCAAATAGAGGTAAGTTCACAGGAGGAAAGCCAGCTGGAGGGAAACCGGCCAGCGGGAAATTTCGATTTCGTTTTCGAGGGTTCCGAGGAAGTCTTTTCTTATGTTGACCAGGGTTTGTGACTAAAGAGAATGGAACGAACACTCCGGCTGAAGGACAAACACAGAAAGTAAATGAAGCACCCAAAGAGCGGAGTACTCAAAAACCCAAAGCAAAGAAAGCTCAAACATCAAAAGCTGAAAATCAAAAAATCAAAGATGGAGAAAAAGATGGCAAGAAGAAATCATCCAAGGATAGCTCTAAACAAGACAAGAAGCCTCCTAAAAGCAACGATAAGCCAAAAGACAATAAGAAGACACAGCCAAAGACACCAAAGAATGCACGCTCCAAAGAAGCAAGTCCAGCACCAAATACACCTAATGCTGCACCCGTGTCTGATTCCAATGAACTCGTGCTTCCAGATTATATTACCAAATATCATCCAGCTACTAAGCCTAAACTCAGCTACCCTACATTGAACGACTATTATAGAGAGATGAGTTTTAATGTATTTTTGGAAGATCAATTAACCAACGAACTGAATATCATCGAGCCACAAGATTTAATGATTGAATGGTATGAAGATCAAGATAAAAGGAATAATCAATTCAAATTAAGTGTACCTATGGATCCACAACTTTTAGATAGATTTATTTCTGAAAAATTCAAAAAATTGAAAAAGAACCCATTTCAAGTTGGCCAAGCTATATTTTTGATTTTAAATGATGAGATTCCTTGGTATGGACGCATAGCTGCCGTTGAAGAAGTTTCGACCCTGAAAGGTAGACGGGCTAAGAAGGATGTAATCGAGATGGTTATTAAATTGTTTGGGTGGAATAATCAACCATTACCCAAGAGTGTCCATGCTCAATATTTGAAAGTGATGCCGGCATCTGTTCCAGTTAGTAGAGTTTTTAATGCGATGGCGACATTGGAAAATACGAGTTTTATTAAGATGCTTTTGGGTAATGAACCTATGAAGCAGATTATTTTTAAGAATTATTTGAAGTTTTCTAGGGATACCTTGAATGATTCTCAAAAGGTTGCTATTCAATCTGTTTTGAATAATCCTATTACCGTGCTACAAGGTCCTCCAGGTACTGGTAAAACCTCCACGATTTTTGAAATTATTTTACAATTATTGGATTCGTTGCATAATTATCCAGTCTTGGTTGTTGCAGCATCAAATATTGCCATTGATATATAACGACTTTTCAATAACGGTTGAGTACGCTTTCTAGAAAACTCTTAGCACCGGACCGAAAAGGAAAGAGACTATGACAGATCACATCCATTAGCTCCAATTTGTTTACATCATAAAGTATATGACGCCATGCCAATTCACTACCAGGCTGTTTTGGATGATTTAAGAAGAGGACAACCAAACATTGGTCAGAAAGCATATAAGAAATTCCTTGCCAAACGATTCGAAGTTACAAGAACCATGGTTGCACAAGCGAAAGTCATCTTCACAACTACCGTGGTTGCCGGTTCTGGACAATTGAAATCCATACCAAAATGTCCAGTTGTGATTATGGATGAAGCTACTCAATCATCCGAACCTACCACTTTGATCCCATTGGCTGTGAATGGAGTAGATAAGTTTGTGTTTGTGGGTGATCAAAAACAATTGAGTTGTTTTTCATTGATTCCGGGATTATCATTGTCTTTATTTGAAAGAGTTTTACTTAATGGTTCTTATAAATCACCCCATATGTTGGATACTCAATATCGTATGCATCCCGCCATTAGTGAATTTCCTAGAACTACATTCTATGGAGGTTTATTGAAGGATGGTATAACTGAAGAAGCTAGAAAAATGGAAGGAATCCCCGCAAATCCAGTATATTTCTGGGATACCCAAGGTAGAGCCAGGGAAGAATCAGTTCGTAATTTGTTACGTGAAGATAGAGGGTATACTTATACAAATTCAGGAGAAATCGGTTATCTCCTTCAAGTCTTAAAGAACTTAATTATTGAGAAGAGAATTAAGAAAGAGAATATTGGAGTCATAACCCCCTACAGTGGTCAACGTGATTTAATCTCCTCAATCCTCGCCGATGACGATATTATCAATCCCATGAATGAACAAGTTCAAGTTGAGGTTGATATTGATGATATTAAAAATGATTCTAAACCAGTTACGATTCATATAATATCCGGAATTATGATTGCTTCAATCGATGCATTCCAAGGTCGTGAAAAGGATTTCCTTGTAATGTCATGTGTAAGATCAAATCAAGAAGGAACTATTGGGTTCCTTAGAGATGAAAGACGATTGAATGTTGCACTTACAAGAGCGAAATATGGGTTGATTATGGTTGGAGATGTGGAATGCAACTTTTCTCCACTATTTAACACCTCTAGTATATACTTAATAAACTTCCTTTTCTATTGTATTCACAGGGAGGATGTATTTATGTATTAGAATGTTAGATTTTATAATTTTGTGTACTATTTTATAGATTGCTTAGTATAATCTTATATATTCATTTAGTAGTATAGAGGGACGTGATTAATGTAGTATTCAACGGCGAGTCCACGGATTTGATAATGAAAGAGCAGAGGATATATGTTGTTCTTCAACATGTCTCGGGGGGGTCAATCTGCGAGGGGCCCTCCTCTCAGTGACGGAATTATGCACGTCACGAAGTCCCTCCACCAACTTGACGAAAATCCGCAAGTTAAGTCCTCCAGATGAAGTCGATCCGATAGTTTAGATTATGCATGGTCTATACCGTGTTTGTGGAACTACTACATGTGTAGTTTAAACTTGTGGCAAATTGCTTTGCATATAAAACAATTGCGCTTTTTCTGGCTGCAAAAAATGTCGTACACTGTAAGCATTTGAGGAAATACCCTTCTTAACAGGATATAAATACTTCTTCAAGAAGGTACAAAATCGTCGCAGTGTCCGTTCCGGCAAGTGTACATTTGAAATACATTCAGTATGTTTTTCACCTACAGCTTCAACTACTTATTACCTTCGAATATTAGCTACTTATTAGATCCACCTACTATCACTACATTGAGGCATTGAACAAAAGCACTCACGTAATAAACTGAAATGAAATAGTCATTAATTGTATTATTTCAACGGCACAAACAAAACCAGCATTCTTCCTAAACTACTTATTCTCGTTTGTCTCTTAAAATCACTTTTTAGTATTTCCGGAAACCTTCAAAAAAAAATTTTAACATTTCCACAAAAATCTTTTTTCCTTCCCTATAATTAACGACCTGAGTACATACCGTGTTTATTATTGAAAAAAACAGCCAATTCTCCTTTAAAACTGACTTAACATGATGCTAGGTGTTTAAGAAGACCAGTAAGCAAAAAATAACGACAACTGCAGGACTCGAACCTGCGCGGGCAAAGCCCAAAAGATTTCTAATCTTTCTCCTTAACCTGAGCCTGTTCAACGGAAAAGGCTTTAAAACCTAAAAAAGTGATATAGTGCACTATCAAATTTGGAAAAAAATTCGGACGATCTAGCTGTATTCAAGGGTTCATAGGTATTTGGATAGTATTAATAGGGATCCTTGAATCTATAGTTAAGTTTGGTATTTAATATTTCATGAAGCGGAACAGGTTTTATGAGAACGATATTCATTCGCAAATGGGTATCGTACACCTCCAAGAGTCTTCATAATTATTCTTATACACTCAGTCTCTAAGATGGTTCTGAAATGAGGTTTTAGGC